>NW_007260484.1:428368-446359 GCF_000164805.1 Carlito syrichta
TCTCTCTTATGACCTGTGGGTTTCAGGTTTTGCTCAGGAATTGGATGCCAGTTCCGATTTCCATGAGGGTATTTCCTTCATTTTCTAAGGTTCTTATGCTTTGAGATTTTAAATTTAGGTCTCTGATCCATTTGGAGTTAACCGTTGTGCATGGGGTTAGATAGGGGTCCTGTTTCAATCTTCTGCATGTGGTCAGCCAGTTTTCCCAGCACCATTTACCAAATAGGTTCTCCTCTTCCCAGTGGTGGTGGAGGCCTTGTCGAAGATGAGTTGGTTGAGAAATTGAAGTTTGCTTCTGGAATCTCAATTCTATTCCATAGATCTATATGCCTGTTTCTATACCAATACCAAGCTGTTTTGATGATTGTAGTTTTATAGTAAAGTTTGAAGTCTGGTAATGTGATACCACCAGCTTTGTTTTTTTTGCTGAGAATTGTTCTGGCTATTCTTGGACGTTTGTGTTTCCATATGAATTCCTGTGTTGTCTTTTCTAGGTCTGAGAAGAATGTTGCTGGTAATTTGATGGGTATTGCATTGAATTTGTAGATTGCCTTAGGTAAAATGGACATCTTCACAATGTTGATTCTTCCAATCCATGAGCATGGAATATTTTTCCACTTGTTTGTGTCATCTTTGATTTCTTTGAGCAGTGTTTTGTAATTTTCATTGTAAAGGTCTTTCACGTCTCTGGTTAGGAAGATGCCAAGGTATTTCATTTTTTTGTGGCTATTGTGAATGGAATTGTGTTTTTTATTTGGGTTTATGTTTGTTTATTATTGGTGTAGAGAAATGCGATTGTCTTTTATACATTTATTTTGTATCCTGAGACTTTTCCAAAGACCTTTATCAGTGTAAGGAGGTTTTTGACAGATGATCTTGGGTCAATCATTGATCTTGGGTCAATCATATCATCTGCAAAGAGAGATAACTTGACTTCCTCTTTTCCTATTTGGATACCCCTGATTGCCTCCTCTTCTCTGATTGCTCCAGCCAGGACTTCCAATACTATGTTCAACAGGAGGGGTGAGAGTGGGCATCCTTGTCTTGTTCCAGTTTTTAGGGGAAAGGTTCCAATTTTTGTCCATTTAGGAGTATGCTGGCTGTGGGTTTCTCGTAGATGGCTTTTACTATTTTGAGGTATGTTCCCCGTATACCTAGATCTTGTAGGGTTTTTATCAAGAAGGGGTGCTGGATTTTATCAAAAGGTTTTTCTGCATCTAATGATATAATCATGTGGTTTTTGTTTTGACATCTGCTGATGTATTTAATTACATTTATGGTTTCACTTATGTTGAACCAGCCTTGCATCCCAGGAATGAAGCTTACTTGGTCATAATGGATGATTTTTGAGATGTATTGCTGAATCCGGTTTGCTAGGATCTTGTTGAAAATTTTAGCATCTACCTGTAGTTCTCTTTCTTTGTTGAATCTTTACCTGGCTTGGGTATCAATGTGATGTTGACTTCATAAAATGATTTGCAGAGAGTTCCATCTTTTTCAATTGCCTGGAATACCTTCAGTAGGATTGTTATCAGCTCCTCCTTAAATGTCTTGTAGAATTCTGTTGGAAAGCCATCTGGATCAGGGCTTTTTTTTTTGTAGGAAGTTTTCTTATTATGTAGTTTATTTCCTTGATTGTTATTGGTCTATTTAGGGTCTCAATTTCTTCTTGTTCCAATCTAGGTAGGTTGTGTGATGTCAGAAAGTCCTCCATTTCCTTAAGGTTTTCAAGTTTGTTTCCATACAAGTGTACGTAGTAGTCTCTAATGATCTTTTGTATATCTTCAGGGTCAGATGTGACTTCATGTTTTGTGTTTCTGATTGTGCTCATTTGATTTTTTTCTCGTTTTTTTCTTGGCCAGTCTAGTTAGGGGATCATTGATCTAGGTTATCCTTTTGAAAAACCTGTTTTTTGTTTCATTGATTTTTTGTATTATCTTTTTGTCTTCTATGTCCTGTATTTGGGCTTTTATTTTGGTGATCTGGATTGTTTTGCTGAAATTAGTTTTTGTGCTCTTGCTTTTCCAGCTTTCTTATGCGGCTTGTTAGGCTGTTAATTTGTGATCCTTCCATTTTCTTCAGGTGCGTTTGTAGGGATATAAATTCCCCTCTTACTACAGCTTTCATGACATCCCAGAGATTTTGGTAAGATATTTCTTCATTTTCATTTGTTTCAGGTATATTTTGATCTCTGTTTTGATTTCATCATTGACCCAGGAGTTGTTTAGCATCATGCTGTTTAGCGTCCATGTCTTTGTGGGTTTTGGGGGGACTTTGTTGGTGTCAATGTTTATTTTTATTCCACTGTGGTCCGAGAAGGTGCATGGTAGAATTTTGGTCCTTTTAAATTTGCTTATGCTTGATTTATGGCCAATTCTGTGGTCGATCTTAGAATACGTTCCATGCTGTGATGAGTAGAATGTATATTCTGTGGTCTTTGGATGGAGTGTTCTGTAGGTATCAATTAAGTCCATTTGGTCCAAAGTCACATTGAGGTTCCGGATCTCCTTACTGATTTTTTTGTCCTGATGATCTTTCTAGGGTTGTGAGTGGGGTATTAACATCCCCGGTTATGATGGTGTTAGAGTCAATATCTTTCTTTGGTTTTCCTAGAAGTTGCTTTATGAAAGTTGGTGCACCTCTGTTGGGGGCATATATGTTTAGGATAGATATTTCTTGTTGATGGATTGAGCCTTTTATCATTATGTTGTCCTTCTGTATGTTTTTTGATTTTTAATAGCTTGAAGGGTATTTTGTCTGAAATTAAGATCGCTACTCCTCCTTTCTTTTGTATTCTGTTCGCCTGAAAGTTTGTTTCCCATCCTCTTACTTTGAGTCTGTGGGTGTCCTTTCTAGTGAGGTGAGTCTCTTGAAGGCAATAGATTGTTGCCTGATGATATTTTATCCATTTTGCCATTCTGTGTCTTTTCAGTGGTTCATTTAGTCCATTCACATTTAGGCTAATAATTTAAATTCAAGAGTTGATCCCTGTCATAAGGTTCTTACAGAGTTGTTCCTGTTTGTTTGTTGTCTTTCTTTGGGTTCTGGAGTTGCCTCATGTGTGTTTTTAATCTTTTGCCTGTACTCTTGTGAAGAATGTTGTTGTTCTTTTTTTCTTTTTCTTCTGTGTTCAGTACTTTCTTAAGTGTTTCTTGTAGAGACGGTCTGCTGGCAGCGTAGGTTCTTAGGAATTGGATGTCTGGAAAAGATTTCAATTCTCCCTCACTAATGAAGCTTAGTTTGGTTGGGTAGGTTATTCTTGGTTGAAATTGTTTATCTTTTAGAACTTTGAAGATAGGGCTCCAGGCTCTCCTAGCATGAAGGGTTTCTGTGGATGAATCTGCTGTTATTCTAATTGGTCTTCCCTGGTAGGTAGTCTGGCTTTTTGCTCTTGCTGCCTTCAGGATTTTTTCTTTTATAACTACTTTGGGCAAATTATTATGTGTCTGCGAGTTGGTCTTCTTATTTGTTGTCTTGCAGGGGTTCTCTGAATCTCTTGTGTTTGAATTTTTTCATCCTTGATGAGATGAGGGAAGTTTTCTTGAATTATTTCATGAAATGTTTGTTTCAGTGTGGCTTCTGTTTCTCTCTCTGCCTCAGGAAGCCCAATTACTCTTAGGTTTGGTCTCTTGAAGTGATCATACATCTCTTGAAGGTTTTGTTCTGTCTTATTGAGCTTCTTTTCTATGCTTTTGACAGTTTGGGTTAGTTCTGTGTTTTGGTCTTCGAGCTCTGAGATTCTTTCTTCTGCTTGGCTACTTCTGCTCTCCATGCTTATTAGTCTGTTATTCATTTCCATCACAGTATTCTTTACTGCTGTTATTTCTGACATCACTTCCTACCTATTTTCCTCTTGTCTCTCCTCAATTTTTTTAATTCTCTCCATTAATGTCTTGATGTCTTTGGTGCATGTGACTAGCCATTCTGGGGGCTCTTCATTGTTTGTGTTCCAGAATCTGTTTTCTCAGTGGTTGATCTCCCAGGAGTCTGTGTGAGACCTACATTCTTCTTTTGGTTTTTCTTCATCTGTGCGGTTTTTTCCCCTCCCTACTTTTTCCTTCCCTCCATGTCACCATCTTCTTTAATTCTGTTATTCAGGGGTAAAGGGATTGGTTTTACTTCTGTTTGTTCAATCTCCTATTCTTTATGTATGCCCTCTTTCTTTGTTCAATTCTGGAGTTGCACTGTAGGTTGGGGTGGCCCTTTTTGCAGTTTTGAGATTTACTTAAGGGGGGAGCTGTGATTCAAAATCTATCTGCAGGTCCTGGTGTTCGCTGACAGGTGTGTGGATAATCTGGAACCCACTTCCCACTGCCTTGGAATCTGTCCATGCAGTGGGGCTATAGGTTTGCTCCCTGGAATAAGATGTGGTTAGCAGAGGGAAGATAATGGAGCAGACAGTGGGTTGAAGAGGGGGGTGAAGAGATAGAGGAGTAAGGGGGGAAACAAACATGTGCCAACAAATGGAGAGAGAGACCTATACTTAAACAGATAAAAACAATAGACCACAGCTACTGACGAACCAATTCCCATACAAAAAATAAATTAAAACATATAGTGATACTAACATATAAGCTAACAAACCACCTTATTGGTGTTCTGTTCCTCTATACAAAGATATGGTTTACAGAGAGAAGAAAAGAGAAGAAAAGGAAGAGAGAAAAAAAGAAACAATACAGTAGGAATAGAATTGTCATTAAACTAAAGAATCAATGAAGCACACTCTGAGACTTTTCGTTTAAGTCCAATGTCCTTTCAGTTCTGATTTCTAGCTTTCTTTTCAAGCTGGTAAATTAGTTTGCAGTTAGGGTCCATTGCCCCTGGTCTGCCGTAAAGGACAGTTCGGATCACACTCCATTCACCACTCTGGCCTATGTCTTTTTCAAGCTTGTTTCTCCCGTTTCGAGTTTGTTACCTTGAATCGCCAGCAGGTGGTGCTATCTCAGCTGCTCGCCCCAGATGGGGTGGGACTGGACAGAAACAGGCAGAGACTGGAGATGGTTGTCTGCCTCAGGGCACAGGCAGGGCACTCACCGCGGGCAGGACGTCTCGGTCGCAGGAGAGGTGGCAACGATCCCAGCAGATCTTCCCTGAAGGGGCTTCAAGGACTGAAGTCGTGGATCGTCTCTGGCCCGGGTGGTGCAGTGTGCTATGGGCGACTTCTGCGGCGGCTGCGGCAGTGGCCGCGGTGGTGTCTGTGCTGCGGTGGCTGTCCAGTCCACTGCGATGCCCCAGTGTTGGCAACGGCCAAGCTCTGTATGAAGAGCAGGCTGTGATTTTGGGGTCCGCAGACCCCGGGGTGAGAGCCAGAGACCCACTGAGTTCTCCTTTGCAGAGGGTTTCACAGACCAGGTTGCCCCATCACCATCTTGCCGGAAGTCTGTCCTATTTTTTTAGAATATTTAAACAACAAGCAAAAATTGTATATATTCAAGGTATAAATGTGATGATTCAATGTACATATACATCGTTTAGTGATTATCACAATCATATTAACACATTCGTTACCATCTGTGCTGTGTATCACATTCTCAGAACTTGTTTATCTTATAATTAAGAGGTTTTATTTTTTGACTAACATTTTCTCTTTCTCTCAACCTAATATAGTTGGAATAATAGCTGCCATATTTGTTACTGCTTTCTATTTGTTTACCTGTTCTTTGTTTCTATTTTTGTCTTCTAGGCTTTCTGTTTTTGAAAATTGAGCATTTTATATTATTCCATTTTTTTCTCTTTTGTTGGCATTTTGTTATAGTTTTTTTTTTTGCACTTTTTTAAATGGTTACGCTAGAGTTTTCAATATCATGAACAATTAATTCAAGCTTACTTTGAAACAATAATGTATCACTTCATAGGGAATTTATGTACACTACAATATCATCCTAATTCCTTCCTCCTATTCTCTGTATGAGTGCTATCATTTATTACTCTCATTTAAAAGCATACAAAAACATCACAAACATATATGTATGCATATGTATAGGCACAAAAGGACACATACACCATCAAATACATTTTGCAAACAGACTGTTATCTGTTAGATTATCCAAGAATAAAAATAGTAAAAATTTTACTTTTTCTTTCCTTATTTCTTCTTTAATATTTTTTAAATTTATGCTGAACCAAGTTTCTTACCTATATTATTTTCCTCCTTTCTAATAAACTTACACAATTCATTGAAGGCAGATTTACCAACAACAACAACAATAAAAAAAGTTCTCATTGTTTGTTGGAGAATGTTTATTTCTCCTTTATTTCTGTAGAATAATTTCACAGAACACAAGATTCTTTTTTTTTATTTCTTTCTTCCAACATTTGAAGTATTGTATTCCACTCTCTTCTTGCTCATCTGGTTTCTGAGAAGTTGGATGCAGTCTTATCTGTGCTTCTCTACAAATATTTTTTTTTCCATCTAGGCAATTTTAAAGTTGTTTTTCTTTATCTTTAATTTTCTGTAGCTTGTAAAGGATATACCTCAGTGTAGCTTTTCAGTTTTGGATATTACTACTAATATATTTTAGAACTCACAAATTCTTTCCTCGGGAATGTCCATTCTGTGATAATTTCATCAAAGTCATCTTTTATTTCTGTTGCAGGTGTTGTTAATCTTTAGCTTTTTTTTGTTGTTGTTGTTGTTGTTTCTTATGGTGTTTTTTTTTTAAATTTCTACTCACATTGCTTATCTAGTTTTGCATCCCTCCATTCCCAGTTCTGATGCTTGCTCTGTATCTTCTAATTGTGTGCGAGTATGTGTTTGGGATTTTAGTGTGCCTTGTAAGTTTTTCTTAATAGCTGGACATAATGTTTTGGGTTAAGAAAAAGAGCTGCTAAAAAGAAATTTTATAATATCTTGGTTAGGGGAAGGGGAAGTATTCTAAAGATCTGTGATTACATCTCATTATCTTAGCAAGTTTACGCAAATGTTTCTTGGTTATTTTTCTTACTTCTCGAGTGAGATTGGAGGGCCGAAGTGGGATCGAGTTGAGTATTTCCACTTTCCCTCATAGAAACCGAGAGCTGACTGGAGTTTGATATTACTTTTCTCATAGATCAGTGAGGCTCTTAGAACAACCACAAAAGATTGTGCTCTGGTTAACTATTTCTCTTCAGGGCAGGCCTGTTAAGATGAATAAAATATTCAGGTAAATTTCAAAATGATTCTTTTCTTCTTCTCTTACCAGAATTATAAGAGTTTTTCTCCTGTTCTTACTATGCAAACTATTCATCAAATTACTGGAGGCAAAAACTCAAAAAAAAAAAAATCGTGGACCCTCTTATGATTGGTTCCCTCTGGAATTTTTAACTCTAAGAATTCACAAAAGCCTTCAGTTTTTTATGTTACAGGATAGGTTTTTCTACTTTCTACTCAGGCACTGGTTCTTGTGGAGTTTCTCTCTGGTATATTGTGATTCTCTGTATCCTTCTGCATGTTTCTTCAATTTGGGAGCTAGTAGTGGCTCCACTTATGACCTCATATATGTTATGAATCTAAGAAGAATTGTCGGGTTTTGATTTTGTTCAGATTTTTACTTGTTAGGAGAAAGTGGAGAAGTGGTGACTTACAAGTTGCTTACATGTAGAACTGAAAACAAAAGGGATTAATGCATGCTTTAATACAAGTAAATATTACAATTTTTTTCAAATTAAAAAAATTCAACGAATGAGATTTACTAAGAGTAATCACTTCTGTACAAAAGCAAGTAGACAACATAACAAAAACTACTCAGATAGTCACATATAAAAGGGGATCCAGGAAAATATTAGTCAAACATATAAAAGACTTCCATGTGAAAAATGTTATAATGAATGACAGAAAAGGCGACCTGAATAAATTAAGTATTATTAGGCAGTATAAAAATATTTTCAAAATCTAAAATTGCTACAAAATTAATCCATAAATGTATGCAATGTCAATATAATTTTTAGCTGAGTTGACTTGGAAATGTAATACCATTCTCTAAAATACATATGGCATAATCATGGTCCACCAGAGGTAACTCTGAAGAAAAAAGGAGTAAAGATGTTTTGTAAAGGTATTAGTCCATTTTAGTGCAAAATAACAGAGACATTGATACAAATACAAGTTATTTGGATCAATGGGGAAAAAGTGAGCCGATTAGAGGATACAGGTGTACATTAGAATTTAAAATATAGTAATATTGAGAACAAAGTCTATGAGGAGATTGATGTATAATACAAGATTTATAAAAACATATCAATTACAAAAAAGAAAATAAAATTTAAAAGACCAAACAAAACACACACCTTAATACAATATATAAAAATAAAGCCTAAACAGATCAAAACTTTAATGGCAAAAAATTTATAAAGTAAATGTTGAAAAAATCTTTTAAAAAGTAAACTTATTGAGATAAAACTTAACAAACAACAAATCGTATCATTTTAAGGAGATGAGTGTTCAGAGATGTGAAATTGTGTTGAACTTTTCTTTTATTTATTCATTTAAATTTTTTATTTTAAAGATGTGACATACAGTTCAGGGTTAGTTATACAAATGTTTGTTATGCAGGTACCCTTGTTGAAAAAGTTTCCATAGACTGAAGCATATATCTTTTTTGTTTCTTCCAGTCAATACTCCTTCACTGGTGGCTCAAGACAATCCTTGATGTGTTTTCTGTCATTAAATATTAATTTTTTTTCTAGAGTTTTATGTAGATGAAAAGAGAGTGCTTACTGTTTAATGTCTAATTTTGCTTACTCAGAATAATGATATTGAAATTTATATATGTGCTTTTGAATGTCAACATAGTGTTCATTTTTATCATTGAGTACTCTTTTATATGGATAACCAAAATTTGTTTATTCATTTAACTATTTTTCATTTGGACTTTTTCAAGCTTATGACAATTTAATATAAATATGCTATGGATATTCATGTCTAAGTTTTTGTGCGAACATGTCTTTTTATCTTGTTTAAATGAATAACAATGGAATTGCTTGATCATATAAATTATATTTAATTTCACAACAAACTGTGAAAATATTTCCTAAAGTGTTTTTGCCTTTATTAACAACATTTAGAATTGAACAATCTTTCATTTTAGCCTGTCTACTGGGGATGTAGCAGTAGCTCATTGTGGATTAATTGTGACTACTGGAAAAAGCTACATTTTCTCATGTTGAATTATCATTTTTTTGTGTGTTGCTAGATTTTCTTTTCTTTTTTTATTTTTTAAAATTTATTTTTATTTTTATTTTTATTTTGAGTTGGAGTCTCACTCTGTCGCCCAGACTGGAGTGCAGTGGCCACTCCTGGCCACCGCAGCCTCCACCTACTGGGCCCCTGTGATCCTTCTGCCTCAGTCTTCCAAGGAGCTGGAACTACAGGCCCACGCTACCATGCCCGGTTAATTTTTGATTTATTGTAGAGATGAGGTCTCACCAAGTTGCCCAGGCGGGTCTCGAACCTGCAGGCTCAGGCAATCTACTCACCTTAAACTCCCAAAGCGAGGGATTACAGGCTAAGCCACCAAGCCTGGCTTAGATTTTATTTTCTAACATTTTGTTAATTGTTTTAAAATATATGTTCATGAGGGATATTGCTCTGAATTTTGTTTGTTGTTTTTGTTGTTTTTAGCCTTCTTGATTTTGTGTGTGTGTGTGTGTTTTATTTATTTTTAGATTTAGGAAAATACTGACCTGATAAAACACATTTTATAATTTTTCTTTCTTCTCTATTCTCTAAACAATTTAGTGTAAAATTATAATTTTTAACTTAAAAAATGTTCACAGAGCTCACCAGTGTAAATATCCAATTCTTAATTTGTGTGTGTGTTAAATTTAAGAACAATTTATTTAATACATATAAGTTTATTCAGGTTATCCTTTTTTCCTTGAGAAAGTCTTCAAGTTGTGATTTTCAAGGAAGCTGTCTACTTAACATGTGTTTTTCATATTTGTGATTTATAATGTTTTTAATAATATTTCTTTATTATCATTGCAGTATTTGTACGACTTTTAGTGATGTTTCTTCTTTATTCTTAGTACTGGTGATTTTGTATCTTTTTCTCTTATTTTTCTTTGCCAATCTGTTCACAAAATATCATCAATTTATTTGATATTTTTAAAGAACCAGTGTTTGAATCCCTAATTCCTTTTATTGTGTGTGTTTTATATAGTACTGATTTCTTTCTTTCTCTCTAATTACCTTAATTATACTCACTTTGGTTATAATTTTACATTTTAAAAAATTACTTATTAAGGCAGAAGTTTAGATGATTGTTTGTGCTCCTTTCCTTACTTTTTTGATAATAAAAGTATTTAAAGTTATAAACATTTTTATAATTACTATTTTAGCATTATTACAGACAAATATTATATTTTGCTTTGTTTTGATTTTGTTTCAGTTATATATACTTAAAGGTTGCCAAACATAAAACTTCTTAATAAGTTTTCCACATAATCTTAATCTGTTTTATTTTAGATGTAGTGTTCTATAAATATTGATTAGATTGAGATGGTGGATATTGTTATTCAAGTCTACTGTACCTTATTAATTTTAATGGTAATTAAATTTAATTAATTAAAATAAGTTAATTTAAATTAATTGTAAATGTAAATTAATTATATATTTAAGTACTTATTAATTTTAATTTGCTTAATTATAGTGTCAATTACTGAGAAATAAATATTGAAATCTCCAAATAAAATTGCTAATTTGATTATTTTTCATTTCTGTTTGGCTGGTACATGTTTCCTGTATTTGGAGTTGGTCTGTACTTATGTTCATATACATTTAGGTTATATAATTTTTATAAATTGTGTCTTTTGTTATTAAAAAATATTTTTTCTCCTGAAGTCTACCCCCTAAGATTAAAATCTTCTTGTGAAGAGCCATTGCATGGCTTACCTTTTTGCAGTCTTTTATTTTGAACATGCAGTAGGCTAGATAATCGCTCCCAAAAGTTTTCTGTGTCTTACTATCTGTAAATATAATAACTTACATATTGAAAGAATTTGCAGATGTGATTATATTAAAGGTCTTAAAATTGGGAAATTATTCTGGATTAAATAGATAAGTCTAATGTAATCACAAGACTCCTAATAAGAAGGGCACAAAACCAAATTCAGAAAAAGAGATTTGATAATGGAACCAAATATTGGTGTAATATGCTTTGTAGAGTGATAAAGCGACAATGAACAAGAGATGCAGGAGAGCTCTAGTAACTGGATACAGCAAAGGAAGAGAAAACTTTTTAGGTAAAAACTTAAAATAAAATTGGAAAGCAAAATGAAAGGAAATGTATGATGGCATTACCATTATGTTCTTACATTCAGAGGTTTGGTGGTGTTAGTTAGAATTAAGTACTTTTAGTCAAAGAAGGTAGCATATTAAAAACAATTTCAAATGCTAACTTTTCCACATTTGACACAGAGATCACATAAAATACTAGAAAGATTTACAATTCGAAAAGGAAAAGTACAGAATATTGATGAAGAACTAAAGAGAACAAAATTTGAAACATTCAGAGACTGGAAAAAAATAATTTAAAAGGTTAAACAGCATATAAAGAGGTGCACATAACCTATGTTAGTAAAGCCATTAAATTTAAAATAGAAAAACAACTATTAAGCCTGTTAAAACTGTGTAATTTAGAAAGTTGCACTGTCAACAGATGGCAGAGATGTGGAATAGAAGGAAACTTATGCAGTGTGGGAGTTTATATTGGTGTCACCGTTCAGGAGATAAATTGGACATTAAGTCAACCGATAAAGAAATCAGCAATACTAGTTTCCCATGACAAGTGGGAGGCTGATTCCATCCCTAAGACACAAATTACCAGGACTCGCTAATAAGATGGAAGTGTAGCTTGAGAACATGTTGAAACTACTCAAACCAAGATAGAAAGGACCTTAGGCTCTGCCTAACATTTCTGCTCATTGTACATTAGTTATAACGCATTAACATGTTTAATAACACTCCCATCCATGCCATGACAGTCTGGAATCACTCTAGCAACTCCCAGAATCCTCCGAGAACCTTCCATTCCACAAATTCCCAGAACCCTCCATTCTACAAAATTCCTTTTCCTTACCCCCCAAAACCCATGACTCATCCATCTCTTGCTTAGCCAATAATCAGGAGATGGCCATACATGTTGCCAGCCACCAGCCTATGGCTGCTACCCTGTTTATAGAGTAGTCAATTTTCTGTCACAGAACTACTCTGTCAATGGGATAGCCTGCGCTCTATTATTTCAGATAAACTTGTTTACATTTTCTTTTTTCTTTTTTTGAGTTGGAGTCTCACTCTGTCGCCAGGACTGGAGTGCAGTGGCCGCTCCCGGCCACCGCAGCCTCGACCTGCTGGGCTCCGGCGATCCTTCTGCCTCAGCCTTCCAAGTGGCTGGAACTACAGGCGTGCGCTGCCATGCCCGGCTAATTTTTGATTTATTATAGAGATGAGGTCTCGCCAAGTTGGCCAGGCGGGTCTCGAACCCGCGGGCTCAGGCAATCCATTCACCTCAGCCTCCCAAAGGCGTGGGATTACAGGCTGAGCCACCAAGGCCGGCTGTTTACATTTTCTAACTGAAAACCCAGGGCTGTTTGGCAGCTACTCCGCCGGTAGAGTAGTTGCTTCTTTGTCCTTTTCCCCTTTGGTTTGCCCCTGTTTTTTGCTTCACAATAAACTAACTTTCGTTTTCAATTCTAACTGGCCCTTGAAATTTTTCTTTTGTGAAGTCAAGGACCCACTCGTTTGACACCCACCTGGAGGCCTGCTTCCGAGGCAGGGGTCTATACACTTCTGGGGTCTCCTATGCTTCAAAACCAAGTATTCTGTGTCTGTATAGGTTTCCCAAAGAATTTCTTGCTTGGGTCCTTAGTGTGCATTTTCAAGAATATATATACAGTTTAATTCAGCTGTGAGGGTGGAGAATTTTGAATGTAACATATGTTGCATTAGTTTTATGGAGTACTAGTCAATAATTATAATACTAAACTAACATGTACACAACAGAAAATAGATGGATCTTGCAAAGATAATACACGGATGTTAAAGTAAGAGACAGAGTATGATATCTTTAAAATAAAATACATGTACCTATAACAATAACATAAATTTCAGAGTGAGCCATACAAAATAAATACATAATAAATAGCATTATAATAATTGTCTTTAAGATAAAATGGGAGATGGCTGTGAATCAATTGGTATTGAAAACATTTCTTCAACTTCCTTATGTTCATGAATGGCCACTTGATATAGTTCTAATCAATGGTAAAAATCATCGGGAAAGCTTCCTAAAAGAAAGCAAAAAAACAAAACAAAACAAAACAAAAAATACTAAGGCAGCTTGAGACACTTGGAAAGTCTAAATTCAGAAATAGACTATAGAAAGAATTAGAATTCTGAGATCTGTTAATTCATTACATGAAAATGAACGTATGTTGGAGGGCAAAAAGGATGAGTTTTGGAGACGTTAGCTATGCATTCAAGTCTCTCTCTTCTCAATTGCCAGCTGTTTAACCCAGTGGTGTACACCACTTCTACTTGTCTACATTCGTAATATTAAAAAAATATTATAACCCTACACTTTTGAAATTTAATAGAGATAATGCATTTAACTGCCAGGGATTTATTTTTCCCTTAAATGTTATTGTTTTTCCTTTGGAACAAATAACTTCGGTTGTATCGAGGGAACAACTCACAAAGACGAAAAACAATTTGCCTTCGCACCTGGAAAGGGGCCTCAGGTTAGTTATCTAAGTTACAATTCAGGCTGACAGCGATGCAATGATCCTTTTCAAATCATGCTGTAGAAGTTAAACCCACCATATGTCACCACAGATGGCATACTGGCAGGAGAGAGTGGTGATATTTTAGATGACAAAATAGTGTCAAAAGTGCTTTAAAAGGTTAACAAGAGGGTCACGAAATATAATCCAACTGAATTATATAAAAAACATTTTGATTTGAGTTTTAAAAAGCAACCACTCAAAATTGAAACAAGGGATTTATGTGCAAAATTTTAAAAGTTCAACATTTTTATTGGCCATGATATCAATTTAAAACTAACAAATGATACCCAATAGGTAATGAATTCAAGGTGCCTACTGAAACTTGTCTGTTTTTCTTTGTTCCATGGATCTTACAATATGATAATAAGATAAACACATAAAAACAAATTAGACAGGAGGTAGACTAGTGCAGATGAGAAATGCTTACCTATTTATGGGATCGGATAGTTTCAGAAAGCTAGGGTTCTACCTGCAAGCAACAGTTGCAATCGAGGGGTCAACTTGCTCTGGATCTGCCTAGCAGAATCGTTAAAACAGGAGCAAAAAGAGAGGAAAAGAAAATCCTAGCTGTAAACAGGGACTTGCTGAGAAGGCTAAATATTAAATTATTCTGTCAGCCCCATTCTCACATTTTTATTTTACCACCACAGTTTCCTCGCTCCTTCTCCAAACAAAATAGAAGAGAACCACTACATTTTAACCTGATGCATGACAAAAAAAGGCCTGTCTTTAAAGACACTAACACTTAAAAAATACATTAGAACTGCTATAGAGGGACTTCTGACTTCTAGACAAAGGCATCTTCATGCTAGAATTTGTCCCAGCCTAATGATGAAATTTCTACTTTGACTTTGAGACAAATGTTTCTAGCTTTAAATGTGGCACTAACTCCAAGAAAATAGGATAAAATTTCTCACTTATAGTAGTATCTTGAGAGGAAAAAAATACAATTTAATGGATAGAACAGTATAGGTACAAACAAGCAATTATTCTGAAAATAAATCAGAAATATCAAAGATAGAAATATCACAAAGCATATTTTCTAAAAGCACTGGTATTAAATTAATTATAATTAAAGTATTGTGAAAAGTCTCACACATTTGAAGAGTTTAACAAGTAATAGTAAATAATTCATATCAAAAAGTAAATATGTGGGTTATTATAAAATATTTTAACCAAATAATAAAATTACAACACTCCTATATTCGCGGAATACAGTGATTATGGCAAACTTTATAGATATAAATGATTATAGAGAAAAAGTAAAGCTCTTCTATCATAAGAAAAATAAGTTGAGTAATTTAAATTCAGCGCTGGGCTCAGTGGCTCAGCCTGTAATCCTGCGCCTTTGGGAGGCTGAGGTGAGTGAATTGCCTGAGCCCGCGGGTTCGAGACCCGCCTGGGCAATTTGGCGAGACCTCATCTAAACAGTAAATCAAAAATGAGCCGGGCGTGGTAGTGCATGCCTGTAGTTCCAGCTACTTGGAAGGCTGAGCGGAAGGATTGCCGGAGCCCAGCCGGTCGAGGCTGCAGTGACCGGGAGTGGCCACTGTACTCCAGTCTGGGTGACAGAGTGAGACTCCAACTCAAAAAAAAATAAATAAATAAAATAAAATTTAAATTAAGCATAAATCGAATGAAACAAATGATAAAGATATACAGAAAAAAAAAAAAAAGGAATTTAGAATAAAAATTGTAAGGTATAACAATTCAAAATGTTTATTATTTGAGAAGACATAGTAGCAAGCATACTGAAAGAAAAAACAAAGAAATACAGATCTAAATTAACAATTTCAGAAGGATAAAATGAAATAATAATTCTGATAATCTTACAGACAATAAAAGATAACGATTCCATGCCAAAATGTAAGAATTTCCTTTAAAAATGTAACTTAATACACCTGACCCAGAATAGTCATTCATAAATTAAATAAATTAAATTTTTCATAAAATATTACCACACATACACACACAGCCCTCAAAGTTCACATGGCTTTCCTGTACAAAGTTAGATAACTTACTATTAAGTGGGGTTTGTTTCAAAAATGCAAAATTTGTTTAACATTATAATATCATCTAGAATAATTCACCACACTGAGTATAAAGAAGAAAAACATTATGGTCATCTCAATATGAGCGGAAAAAAATCATTTGGCAAACTTCAAAATCCAGTGATTTAAAACTTGGAAACCTATGAATAGAAGTAAATTTCACAGTATGGTAGAAGACATCTAAAAACACCTACAGCTAATAACATAGTTAATATATTAAATAGTTCTTCATAAACTCAAGGCTCTGATGTCCATTTTCATCACTTTTAGGTAGCTTTGCACTGAATAGTTTAGCAATAGATAAAAAATTATAAGTTTGGAATGAAAAAAATAGACACAAAATTTTCATAAGTTTGGAAAGAAAAGGTTAGTTTATTTTCATTCACAGAAGATATAATTATTTATAAATACATCCTGAACAAATTAACAAACAAGAACCAGGAAGTTAATTTACCAAGATTACAAAATACACGGTCAACATTAAGATCAATTATATTTGTATATAATAGCAACAAACATTCATTTGAAAATAAATTATAAACCCTTGGGAAATCAAAATGATAGAATGCATATAATAAAATTCAAATCTATAAAATATTCTATACTAAAAACTACGAAACAAAATTTGCTGGGACAAATTTTTTAAAAATTTAACTAAATGGAGAGATATGTTCAAGACTTGTATCTCTAATATCAGTAGGAAGTTAGTTCTCAAAATAAAAAAAATACAATAAGGGAGAAAAATTTTCAGTTTCAGAAGTAAATTATTTAACCAAATGTACATTAAGGTAATAAAATACAGTAGATTTTGAAATACTTTTTAAAGACTAGTTGTAAACTTAATTTGTTTCAATAAAACAAACTTTCTAATATGTTAGGACTGTTGTGCGTTGAATAAAATCTTATTCTGCCAAAAATAGTAAAGTTAGTTATCCACTATTTGAACCAAAAATCTAATGCCTTCCAAATCAGACTTTAATAGGAAACATATAGAATTTGACAAGCTAATTGTAAAATGTATATGAAAACACTAATTCAAAGAATCTAGAAGAAAGAGAAAAGAGTTACGTGTACGTGTGAGTGTGTACACAGATATATGTACAAATGCATACCCAGACTAACAGAGAGAGGATGGCAAAGCAAATCGCACAAAACATTAAAAATTGCCAAATACTGAATGTTCTCACTTATGTGTGGAAGCTAGGCTAAGGGCCTGCAAATTCATATAGAATGGTATAATGGGCACCAAAGACTCAGAAGGAGCAGAATAGGAAAACGGAGTCATGAGACATCATCTACCAGGTACAAGGTGTTCTGGTGAGGGTGACAGGTACAGTTAAAGCCCAGACTTCTTCACCACCATGCAATGCGTCCATATAACCCAAAGCCAGTTGTACTCCTAACGTTTTTAAAATAGGAAATAATAAAATAAAATAAAGAAGAAAAAAATCCCCACTGAATCTAGATAAAGGATACACAGGAATTTATGTAGTATTCCTGAGATTTTTCTTTAAGTATAAAATTATATCAAAATATAAATTATGAAAAGAAAAATGAATTATTTGCCTTTAGCTCCTTTCTCTCTTTCCTACACACCTATTCTCCCAAAGTATGTTTTGGGTTTTTTTTTAGATGAGAAAATAAAGTTTATTTGTAAAGTAAATTAGAGAAAGAGCAGATTCAACTCCCCAGAATAGGGGATGGGGCCAAAGCCAGAAAACATGGCAACAGCCATAGCTCAATGAGCACATGGCCACACCAGAGTCTAAGAAGGCAGTGGCCCAAATTATATATATTTAACTGCCTTGATTTTTATATGCGAGGTGTGACAATTAAGTTCATGAACATGTCACCATGAGCTTACATTGGCAACATTGTACAAACAATTCAGTAAGGTCTCATTACCTCGGTAGATGAATGTCTCAGCTATGTTGGTGTAGATGTGTGGCAGTGTCTTGCCAAATGATGCAGATTATTGTTGTTGCATGTTTCTGCGGGTTGTTGTGAGAATGTCAGAGCTTGAATTAGAGCTATGAACACACATTACATTTCATGTTAAACTTTGCTCTAGTGGAAATGAAATCAGGGACATGTTAGTCCAAATTTATGGTATTAATGCCATAAGCAAAATGGCAGTGCGCAAGCGTATTAAATGTTTTTTTTTTTTTTTTTTTTTTGG
>NW_007260484.1:446816-450008 GCF_000164805.1 Carlito syrichta
TCTACAATAAATCAAAAAATCAGCTGGACGTGGTAGCGCATGCCTGTAATTCCTGCTACTCAGAAGGCTGAGGCGGAAGGATCGCGGAGCCCAGCAGGTTGAGGCTGCTGTGGCCGGAAGCGGCCACTGCACTCCAGTCTAGGTGACAGAGTGAGACTCCAACTCAAAAAAAAAAAAAAAAAAAAAAATTGCAGAAATTTATTGAATTGTGCATCAAAATCATCAGCTGACTGTGAGAGGCATAGTAGACCATATAAACATTGATAAAGAAACAGGAAAATCTTAACTGAAAATCTTGGCATGAGAAAGATGTGTGCAGCAATAGTCCTAAAGGAACTTTTGCATCACTACAGTGCACCAGCTCACTGTCTGTGAGGTTGTTTTTAGACAGGAAAAATAGCTGTATTAGAACACCTTCCGTACTCACCAGATCTGACCCCCAGTGACATTTTTCTTTAACTGAATGTAAAGGCATTTTGATGACATCCAGGACATCAAGTGTAATACGAATAGCTCTGATGGCCATTTCTGAAAAAGAGTTCTGAAATTGCTTTGACGGTTGGACTAAACGCTGGCATGGGTGCATGACTTCCTTAGTTGAGTACTTCAAAGATGACCATAGTAATATTCAGCAATGATATTTGTAGCAGTTTCTCTAAAACAAGTTCATGGACTTAATTGTCAGGTACCATGGCAATTTTATGACTTATGTCCTGGGGCTGCCAAAAAAATGTATGAGATGTTTTCCATAATCAGAAGTGTCTGGACACTGATGGTAACCACTTTTAGCACCTCTTATAATTATAGAAGTCAAACATAACTTGTATTTATCTACTGGGAATTAAAATTTTGATACTCTTTTCCTTTCTTAAAATGTGTATACATTTTTTTTGACATCCTCTCTATATATACCCTAAATCATACCAAGAAATTATTTAGGAGTGATTATTTCTAAACTTAGTAAAAGCGGTTTCATATTGTACTTGTTACCTAAGATTGTTTCGATATAATTATTCTGTTTCAGAAATAAAATTGTTACTATTCATGTTGAGCCTTGTGCCTTAATTTTCTCATTGCTAAATGTCAAAAAAAAAATTAAATTCACATTTGCTCTTCTCCTGTCAACATTTGGATTTTACAATGTTTGGTTATTATAAACAATGCTGCTGTGAGCTTTCTTATATTTAACACAGCACTCATATAACAGTTTCTATAGATAATACACATGGGAACATTGATCATATTAATTTGTCAGGTTTTCATATCCGTCTAAAGCAATGTCAAGAGGCCGGAGGGAAAATCACTCTCAGCCCGTAATATTGCTCCAAGAATGTAATTCGTTGCATGCCTGGCTGCTGAAACTGCCTGTTGTAACCTGAAACCAGTTTTGACTAATAGCTACTAAAACTAACTACTATGACTAAGAATAGATTTACCAACTACTATCAGTGATGAACCAGGACTTATCTCCCTAAAACCTATTAGTACCAATAAACTTTTTCAAAGTTTATTTATATGATAAAACCTGTAATCTTCTCTTTGTTCTTTGCATATACTGAAGACCATCCAGTCTCTTGTGTTTGTGTATGCCCTAAATTACAATTCTTGCTTCCCAAAGAAAACTTTTTAATTTGGTGATTCATCTCTTTATTTGGTATGACTTTGATATACATAAGAAAAATGACTGTGAATCCTAGACTATGTGCTCCATCAGGTTCATAAAATAATGGTATATTGTTTCACAAAGTTATGGTTCCTATTTAGACATATACGCATAGAAATAACAGATACAACTTAAAATTAGCGTGAAATGATAGGATAATTGATAGATTTTTCTAAAAAATTGATTATCTTAAAATAAATGAATTTGAATCTTTATTTTTTTCTAGCACATAAAAATAACTATCAAGTGGGTTAAGCACAATGCGAGTCTTAAATATACAATTTCTAGAATGAAATTTAGTCAATGCTTTTGTATTCTTGAGTGAAAATACTTTATAAGACACAAGAAAAGCATTAAATCAAAGACAATATTTATATGTCCACCCAGTTTCAACTTACACATATCCACTTATCATAAAACTTCAAAGGCAACCTACAAATTAGAATAAATTATTTTAATCTAGTATAACTGAGAAGAAAAAAATAACCAACATTAAGAGTATATAAAGAGTATCTGCAAACCAGTAGGTCAAGAAAGGCATAGGCTTGCTTCTTGTCATTTACCATTCAGGAATTAATAGGAAGTTCAGGATCAGTAGAAAGTTTTGTTGAGTTCATCTTTCAAGTATTTATGTTTTTAAAAATATCACTTTTGATTGACAAATCATAGGCATATACATTTATGGGGTCCCATGTGATGTTTTGCTGTGTGTATACAATACAGAATAAGTACATCAAGTCAGTTAGCATACCCATCACCCCTCTGACCTGTCATTGCTTGTGGTGAGACGTTCTTGCTCGTTTAATTTGAAACATACAAAACATTTTTATTTACTATATTCAACAGTTATGCAAAAGATTTTAAAACATTTCTGCTACCTATATAAATTTTGTGTGCTTTGACAAACTCCCCATTTTCTCTTTCCCCACTCCCTCCCCCAGCCTCTGGTAACCATCATTCTATTCTCTACTTCTATAAGTTTGACATTTTAAGATTCCACAAGCAAACGATAATTTTCAGTATCTGCCTTTCTGTGCCTGGCTCATGTAACTTAGCATAATGCCCTCCAGTTTTGTTGTTTTTTTAATGTGTGTTGTTGTTGCACTGTCATTACCTTGCATGTTTCCTAGTCTGTATGATCATTACTAGCTTACAAGCACACATGTGAGATAGAAAACAACTCAAGTGAAAAGTAATTCTTTTAAATGAAACAAGGCAGAAGTTTTATACATTGCTTCTGTTTAAGATTTACAGACCAGAGCTTAACCACATGGCCAAATTCTCTTATTTGACAGGACATTCATATTCTTTTATCAATTTATATAGACCAGGCTCGGTGGCTCAGCCTGTCAACCCAGCACTTTGGGATTGCCTGAGCCCATGGGTTCAAGACCATTCCAGGCAACATGATGAGATCTCATCGCTATAAAAAATCAAAAATTAGCCAGGCATGATTGCACATGCCTGTAGTTCGGGCTACTTGGAAGGTTGAGGCAGAAGGATCATCTGAGTCCAGCAAGTTGATCCTG
>NW_007260484.1:450156-458804 GCF_000164805.1 Carlito syrichta
ATATAAAATGCACACTATCTTAAAAAAAAAGCGGAATAAATATTGGTAAAAAATTATTGCCGGGCTCGGTGACTCAGCCTGTAATCCCGCGCCTTTGAGAGGCTGAGGTGAGTGGATTGCCTGAGCCCGAGGGTTCGAGACCCGCCTGGGCAGCGAGACCTCATCTCTACAATAAATCAAAAAATCAGCCGGGCGTGGTAGCACGCACCTGTAATTCCGGCTACTCGGAAGGCTGAGGCAGAAGGATCGTGGGAGCCCGGCAGGTCGAGGCTGCGGTGGCCGGGAGTGGCCACTGCACTCCAGTCTGGTTGTTGCCACAGTGGTGGACTTTTAGATACCATTATTTTATTCCTGAACAATGTAATAAATATCCATGTCTCCAGAAACATGAGTTATATGTTATTTTAAATTGAATGTTGGACTTGCTTTATATTAGTGTGCAAAATTAATAATTGTAAATTAACCCTTTAACCCTGAGAAGAATGAAAGTCTGTATTTTCCAATTATTCAGTTCTGAAACTTCTATATGTCCATTTTATAAGCTTATTATTATCTGTAATTATGTACACACAAACACATTTTAACATTTAGCATTTTTTTACTTACAACTAATCAAGACACTTGCATTCTCTCATCATGATTATAATTTTTATTATTTTCTCCATGAATGTGTATTTATTTCTTATTTATTAATATGAAGACTTTTATTAGGGACATACAAGTTTAAAATGTTAATATCTCACTGATAACTTGGATTTAAACCATTGCAGAACAGCTATCTTATTTTTAAAAATTCTTTTATTAAACTTAAGTGCAACTAAAAGTGGTATAGCTATACCAACATCATTTTGGTTATAATTTCTTGAAAAATATTTTTTATTTTTGTTTGGATTGTTTCCCTGTATTAATTTTTAAAATGTATCTCTTGTAAAAGCTTAGCTGAATTTTTATACAAAATTCAAAATATACTTTTCAGCTGGCAATTTGAATGTATTTTCATTTCTTGTAAATAATGATCACTTGGACTTCATTCATTTTATTTTTCTCAATGTTATTTTCTTTTAAAGTCTTCTTTTGTATTTTTCTTATACTATTTTTGTCTCTATTTATATTATTTTAATAGTTACTCTAAATGTGTACCATATATCTGCAGCCAAGTCTAAGATTAATCAGTAACCCTTCTTCTAAGTAATATATAGATCTCAGAAGAATTTTCATTGATTAACTTCTTCCTGAGTTGCATGTTTTTGTTAAGCAATTTTCTTCTCATTTGGCAGCATTATTGCTTAAACTTTATTATGATTATTGTTTATTTTCTATTTCCTTTGCAATCTTATATCTATTGCGAATCAGTTTCATTTTTCTTGAAATACATATTTTAGAAATTTCCTTAGTAAATAAAATTTTACTAGTCTTTATGAAATATATTTGTATTAGTCATGGAAATTTATGTAGACATTTTTCTCATATTTTGAAGATATTATTTTAATTTTTTCTGACTTTCATTCTTAGTGATGAAAATTTGCTGCAAATGTTAATCATTCAGTAGGTAATCCTTTTCAAAATATCTTTTGTAAAAGTAATTTCCTTTATATAGTTTTATTACAGTGTGCCATTTATGGCTTCGGTTTAGTTATTTGTTGTATATGTTTCTTGATATATGAATTCATGTAATTTATTATTCTGAACAAAATATTTATTTATTTATTTATTTATTTATTTATTTATTTATTTATCTATTTTTGAGTTGGCATCTCACTCTGTGGCCCAGACTGGAGTGCGGTGGCACGCTCCCGGCCACTGCAGCCTTGACCTGTTGGGTTCCAGAGATTCTTCCGCCTCCGCCTTCCAAGTAGCAGGAACTACAGGCGCGTGCTACCATGCCCGACGAAATTTTTGATTTATTGTAGAGATGAGGTCTCGCCAAGTTGCCCAGACAAGTCTCAAACCCTCAGGTTCAGGCAATCCATTCACCTCAGCCTCCCAAAGCGAGGGATTACAGGCTGAGCCACTGAACCTAGCTTGGACAAAATATTTATAAGTACATAGGGTAGTAATTTTTTTCATTTTAAATATTCTCTTCCTGATCTCCAAATTTATGTATGTACATTCCTATGTAATGAGCAGGTTTCTAATATTTCACTCATCTTCTGATATAAGATCTTGTGCAGTCCCCTAAGTAAGTATGAACTGATGCTAATACAGTAGATCTCCAAATAACATCCTTTTGTTATAATATAGATGAGAAAAAAATTGAGCCCTACTAGGTCACTATGTTTGTTTGAAGTTTGCATGTCCTTCCCATGATTACATGAATTTTTTCCAAGTACTCTAATTTCCTCCTGCATTTAAAATCTGTGAACGTTAGGTATATTGATGTGTCTACATGGTCCCAGTCTGAGTGAGAGCGAGTGTGTTTATGAGTACACCCTGCCATGGGACGGCCTCCTGTCCTGGACTGGTTTCTACCTCATGCCCTAAGATGATATGATAGGCTCCAACCAACACGCCATCCTCCACTAAAACGAATTGAAAAATGAGTGAATACCCATGATAGCAAAACAAAAATCTATAATGTCTACAATAATTATACAAATGCACAATACTAAAACATGTGCTCTAAAAGCCCTCACTCAGCTAGACTCCATATTTGTTATTTGTTTTTAAAGAGGTGCTCCTTGCAATTTTCCCTTCACAAATATTTATTCCTTGATTTAACCCACCACCACTATGACTGCCATCACTCACTAATCCACCAAAAATTGGTAAATAATTGTATGATCTATGTTTATTAATATTTAAAAACATATGTTTAGGTCACACTTATTACATTTTTTATTATTAGAACTCTTAAGGTTTGCTTAAAAATTTAGAGAAGTTTTTGTGACAAGAAATATGTCATAGGAACTTAACTCTTGATATTAATTAGCCTATGATAATACTGGTTTTGCTAAACATGGTTTTGCTTAAAGTTGCTGTTTCCAAGACTATTAGCAAAGGTAAGTAAGGACTTATTGTAATTTGCTTCTAAACAAAAGAATACAGTAAAGATGATGGGGTGTCACTTCTGTGAGGTTATAAAAGATTGTGAATTTAGTTTTGTTTTCAAATCATATTACTTTCTCACTTGTACCCTTTGATGAAGCGAGTGACCTTACTGAAAAGGCTCAAGGATAAGGAGCTAAAAGAAATCTCTACACATCAAGTGAGAGACTGAAGCCCTTACTCCAACAACCTACAATGCTGCCAACAAACAAATGAGGTTGGAAGGGAATCCTTTCTAATCAATTTCTGAGACTGCCCCAGTTGACGAGTTGACGTCAGCTTGTGAAAAACTCAAGCCCAAATAAGCCTTGCCAAGACTTCTGACTCTCAGAAACTGAGAGATAATGAAATGATATGGTATGAATTCAAATAATTCATATACTTTGCCCTCAAAGGAGTACAGCATAAAATTCTTGCTCCTTAGGTGTTAGTTGTGCATACTGACTTCCCTCCCATGGGTATAGTTTGGAAGTGGGGAGAGAAAGTAAGTTTACAGTGAAGACACCTGACAAACATTTCCACAGCCACTACAGCGAAAGGTAATTTGCTATCTACCACTAGATAACTGATGCAGTGAGGCTATTCTTATTTTATCTTCTATGTATTTAATATCATTCTTAAAGTCGCTTTCCACACCTCTGCTCACCTGCACGAAATCCTGTAAAATTTGTCTTCCTATTTAATAAAGTTCTCTTCACTGAAAACTCATTGGTTGTTAAATCATTTTTAAATGTCAAAAGAAAAATGTTTAATCACAAAAAATAGTTGATTTTTCTAGCTTGGGTATTTTTCATAACTTTTTCTTACTAATGTATAGTCTTAATAAACTTTGTTTTCTTTTAGAACTGTTTTAGATTTACAGAAAAATTGAAAAGGTAGCACAGAGTTCCCATATCTGTCAATCCAGTTTCCCCTATTATGAACATGTTACATTAACATGATAGGCTTGTTTCAATTACCAAGTTTAACTGTAGTAAACAAGGTTGATTTAATAGTTCTGTATCCTTAATCTCCTCGTGTCTATGACAGTGGCTCCGTCTTTTCTTGTTTTTAATGGCCTTGAAAGCTTGTGCAGTACTGGTCAAGAATTTAGCAAAATGTTCCTACTTTGGGACATTTTGATGTTTTTCTCATGTTATTCTATGATAATGTGTTTTTTAAGGAATGACCACGGAAGTAAAAACTGTTTCATGCATCACACCAAGACTACAGCCTATCAACATGTCTTAAATCTCTTGATGTTAGCCTTGACATCTGGATAGAGGATGTGTTTACCAGATGTTTCCACTATATGTGACTTTTTCTCTCCTTTCCCAAACTATGTTTTTGGAAGGAAGTCAATATGCACAGTCCACACATAGACAGCATGAATTATTCTGAACTTGATCGAGGGCAGAGTATCTTAATTATTTGAAATTATCTGCATGGGAGATTATTTAACTTTCCACTATTGTTCATATGTTTATTCATTTTTATCAGTATTGACTCATGAATATTTATTTTATACTTTGTGTTTATTATAATAATATTGTATCAATTTATAGGTCAAATTGTTGTAACTTCGGCCATTGGAAGCTCTTCAGTTGACTTGTATGTCCTCATAACATATGTTCATTATTGCGAGATTTTTGTTTTATTTGCTTGTTTGATTTTGAAGCAAATATTCACTTATGGAATCATAGGATGCTCTAGATGCACCTAATATATTTCCTGCCCCAGTTTTCAAATCAATCATTCCTCCAAGGAGCCTTGGAGTATTTTTTTCTATTTTGTAAATTTTGTAATTAAAAAATGAAATTAGAAACCAAGCTCTGGGTACTCAGTGTGCTCTTTGCCAAAAGGATATCGTTTATTTTAGGCCTTCTTGTCTGATAAAATATATATATATGAGTGTGTATACTAATCCTATATATACACATCTCTGTAAAATCTGGAACCTCTCATTCCAACAATGAGAAAGCTGTACCCCACCAGCCACCATCCATTTATGGAATTGTTCAATTCCAGTGTACATGTATAACAGTTTTAGAATTGTTAACTATACTTCTGTGGGAAATCGCTTTACACATTAGTGTATAGTACTTTTGTGAAGTTCCTTTGTCTTTAGTTTTACAAAATCCAGTCATTACTTGCATCATAATTTTCCCCTTACTTTTTTTTCAGTGAAGTCTCTTCATATTTATAATAGTTAAATTATCTTGTCATATGTTGCATTTTATCCTGGCATTCTCCCAATGTTTTAAATGATAGGTTTAAAGTTGTATAAAGTTGTATTTTGGTTCACTCAATATACTGTAAAGTTCTATAGGTTTTGAGAAATAAATAGCATCATGTATTCACCACTAAAGTATTATACAGTAGTTTCATTACACTAAAATATCCCCTGTGCCTCATTTGTTCAGTCATTCTGGCCTCTTCCTAAAGTCTTGAGAAATGCTGATTTTTTTTTCACCTCTATAGTTTGTTTTTTTCAAAATGTCTTATAATCAGAGTCATATAGTGTTTAGACTTCTCAGACATCTTTTTAATTAGCAGCTACATTTAAGGTTCCTCCATATCTTTTCATGGATTGATAGCTTTTTTCAACCCAGTTTTTACTACTAAGTGATATTCTATTGTGTTTGTGTGTGTGCGTGTGCATGTGTGTCACACACGCACACGCACACACACAAACACAATACATACATACACACACACACTAGAATATCACTTAGTAGTAAAAACTGGTTTTACACACACACACACACAACTGGTTTTACACACACACAAACACAATAGAATATCACTGTATGTGTATATATATGTGTGTGTGTGTGTGTGTGTCTGTGTGTGTGTGTGTGTGTGTATGGTACTACAACTTAAGAAATCCATTAAAAGACATCTTGGTTGCTTCCATTTTTTGGTTAATATGAAGATAGTTGTTACAAACATTTACATGCAAGGTTTTACTATTTTTTTTTTTTTGGACATTCATTCTAAAATCAGATGAATAAATACCTAAGAAAAAGATTGCTAAATTTTATGGAAGTGGTATGCTTACCTTCTAAGAAACTCCGTAACCATATTCCCACCATTTTACAATTTTTCCAGCACATAATGAGAGTTCATGTCTTAATATTTTTACATTTTCCCTAGTAAGACATAGTGACAGGTTTTGGGATTTTAACTTGGTTAATGGATTTGTAGTGTAATCTCATTGCTTTTAAAATTTTTATTTTCCTAATGTCAAATTATATTTAACACCATTTAATATGCTAGTTTTTCTTCTGCATATTTACCATTTTTAGTGGGTTGGTTATTATAAGCCTATAGCTTTCCTTGGTGTTTTTAATCTTGTTTTTATATTAGAATAATGCTGACATCACAGAATGAGTAATCGAGTGTTTCTTGTTTTTCTATAAAACTATTTTGGGAAATCAGTATCATTTATTCTTTAATTGTTAAAGTATTTTAATTTGTGTAAGCGTTTTATAAATTTAATATTTAGTATTTCTTATTTAATGCTTAGAATATTTGGAGGATTAAATTAATTAGGATTATTCCTCCTAATTTGCCAGTAGCATCATTTGGGGGATTTAGTTTTTACTGTGAGCCTCATTTCATGGGATAACATATATGAAAAAAACCAATAATTTAAAATAGGATTACGTACTAATGTTATCTTCTGTTAACGAGAAATGCTTTTAACCTCTTTAGTTGCTTGCAGTGGTGTTGGTATAGCGTAAAATTTAAATTTACACCTCAGTAATAGCAGAGCTTCTGTTATCAATAAAATAACAATGATATCAACAAAATTGTTATTATCTTTGTCACCTAGTGTCTGAGACAGGTTTTCTTATAAGTGGATTCTTCTTTCTAAATTACCTTTTAAAAAAAGGTAAAACATTTAAACATGTTTGTTTACTAAAGAAACCAAGTTCCTTTAATTTGATAATATGACTGAATATAACAGTGGAGGAAAACGTACTAGACTAATGAGCAATGATTTGTCATGTTGGACATCAAGGTAACTTATTCAACTCTTTCAACCTAGAAAGAATCCCACTGGAGTTTTTGTAAGTATCACTATTTGAAGCAAGAAACTTTAAGTATCAGTAATGAGAGTATTGAAAAGGACTAAATATCTTCAAATATTTAAGATTTAAATACACATACACACAGATAATCAGTAGAAGATTCTCGAGAAATAATTCATAATCTTTAAAACTGGTAAATAAAAGGAACGATATCAAACATTTATCTTGTATTATAGGTTGCTCTTTTTAGTAACTAAATAATAGCAAAAAAGTCATTCCTTGCTTATAGAAGTATATCATCCAGTGGGTAAACAAGGTATGTAAAATCTTTAATAATACTCTAACTTCTAACATTGTAATGAATGTAAGCAACAATTATCAATGCCTGCTATTACTACTCGCAGCAATTATTAATCAACCCCAAATAATTGAGAAGACTCACAATAGCCTAGCATGCTACCTAATCAAGTTGTTAATAAAGACAAAGGAATCAACATAGCAAGAGAAAGAAGACCAAGAGACATTTTTAGGTTCAGACTTTGAAGTCCTTTCTCAGTCACACCATATTAACTTCCTCATTAGATCATGAACCACAAAGAGGCATGTGTTATATCTTGGTCTCAGGGAAGTGTGTCACACTTTTAGTGAGGAATCATTTATACCTCATTAATCACAGAGTCAAAATCAAGTTTTGTACCAAGGAAAACTAAACATCGATTATCAATCTATATGCTTTCAACATTCTTTATAGATAAATTGGCACACTGACACACAGCCCCTTCGGTTGAGTTTTGGGATGTTAAATAGTTCAATGAATAAGTAACTAGAATTTTTTTAAACCTTGGCCTCTATTAATTATTATTGTTTCAGAAATCTCTGAATTATAGAATTATTGCAGAGTAATTGCAATTTAATTCTATACTTAATCACAAAAAAGAGTGATACACCACATACTTACGTGCTTCCCATTACACAATATATACAATATTCTTACAGACGAAAAGGGAAGATGGAAGGAAGGAAACAATGAAAAAAGAAAACGTGGAAGGAAGAAAGGAAGGAAAGAAGGAAGAAATGGGGAATGAAAGAGAAAAAGAGAAAGGACCAAATCTAATAAAAACTCGAGATTTAAATACTAGTTGGCATGAAATACAGAAGACACATAAGATGCAATCAACAAATCTCAGAATGTGGAACATTCTAGAAAACAAATGATCTAATTTGTTTAAACATAATTGCAATAAAGAGTAGAAAAACAACGATTAAAATTATTTTAGGGGTATATAAACCACTTGCAATGTACAAAATCTATTTGGATACTGAATCAAACAAATAAGCAGTAAAAATAGAAAATAAATAAATAAAATATTTGGAACTATTTAAACATTGACTGGTTATATATTGGCACTAAGAAGTTCTTGTTATGTTGTTGCTGTTGTTATGCTACTGGTATTTTTTGTTTTTACAAAATAGAGATAAAACTTCATAATATTAGAGATTAAAAATATAATCTAAACCGGGCTTGGTGGCTCAGCCTGTAATCCCGCGCTTTGGGAGGCTGAGGTGAGTGGATTGCCTGAGCCCGCG
>NW_007260484.1:458847-551568 GCF_000164805.1 Carlito syrichta
AGTGTGCCATTGCACTCCAGTCTGGGTGACAGAGTGAGACTCCAACTCAAAAAAAAAAATATATATATATGTATATAAAATCTAGTGACAATTTCAGAGCATACAAAAGTTTTGCAAATACAGAGATAATCATATAATTTATCAACCAGCTAGAACACTTTTGAAAGTAAAAAGAGGAGTTTTGAAGAATTTTTATGAAACTGCATACATGACCTAGAATATTCCTGGGAAAATAGGAGGTAGGGTGTCCCTACCCAGTGTATATCCACATGTGTCGAATTTAAGCATAATACCTTGCATATAAGAATAAATTCATGATGATTGCGGTAGAAGCATAAAAACTCCCTTCCATCCTCTTAAGATCCCTGCTGGGTCTGGAAATTAAATTGACGTAAGATAGATTAGTAGAAGAAATGCATAATACAAGTTTAAAGGGCACAAGCGCCCTTATTTAAAAAAAAAAAATGAAGACCCCCTAATGAAGCAGTTAGGGTGAGTTACTTATATACTGGATTGGAAAAAGAGTAATAAACTGTGAAAATGTGACTAAATTCTGTAGGAAGCCATAAGAGTTATTTTAACAAAATCTCTACAGAATTATCTCGTTTTTAACTTCTCATCCTTGAAGATAACAATGCTATGTCTTCCTAATACAGAGAGGGCACCTTTTACATGGAAATTTTATCTTCTGTTTTTAAGAAACAGCACAAAAGTCAGGGTGATATTTTTGTACCTGCTGTTATTCAAGTGTCTTTACTCAAATAGTCAGTATCTCAGGAGAGCATATTTTAACCCCTTCATTTGGTATGGATTTAATTATAATGTTTATGACAAGAACAGGGAAGAAGTCACATTTAAGATAAAGTAAAAAATATTCTGGTGACTGCTATATAGAGACTAGAATTTAGGGACAAAAATTTTAAATATGATTATTTTATACTAATTCTTTGATCATCTTTCAATATATTTAGCAGTGTTTAGAAATAAAAACGCTCTCAATGACTTTCACATTAAGTATCATTTCATTCTTCTGAAAAGCCACAATTGCTATGAAATCTCATTTATTATTTCATTTAACATATTGGTTAATTGTGGTTGGTTCCTCATATTTTTTATATTTTTGTTCTTTAGTTATCCTGGAATTTGAAATCCTGCAGTATTTTTTTTGGGAATTCCAAAATAAAACAAATGATATTGCATAGAAGATACATTCCAGTAAAGATAAAACTGAAAATTCTGTTATAAAGTTCCCAAAGGGTGGGAGTACTCCATGTAGAAAGTAATCTATTTCTGTTGTCCTTGTCTTATATGAATTTTTATAAAGGCATCATATACAATATTATATATTATCCTTTATATAATATACTACATAAAAATGATAAACTCTAGATGGTCATCTTTATGCTAAGTAAAAATTCTTAAGTTTACCACTTTTAGGGACTCATGGGCAAGATGACTTTGGATCTGGTTAGAGTGTGAGAGTCTCTTCATGGGTGAGTGCACAAAAAAATAAAAAATAAAAATAATCTGCATCTGCTTGTGTGTGCAAGTGGGTAAATGAATGTCCAACTGAGGAAAGACACAGTATCACACACCCAGGGCCCCTTGCAGAAATGGCTGCAATTAACCATTGCTCTGAATTTGGCACCTGCTGTGTGTAGATAGATCAACCATCCCCAGGGTATGTCTTGGGAAAAAGCAGAAGAGATCAGCTGGTATCTGGCCCACACCACCACCTGTGGCAGCAGGCCAGGCACCGGCAGCAGGGTTCGTGGAGAAAGTGTGGGGAGGAAATCAGGAACTGAGCCCCACCAGAGGAAAATAACACAGACCACCACCATTTATCTGTCCAGGGACTGCACAGATACCTGCTTTACCTTGCCCAATTCTGAGTTGCCTGCATCCTGACCATCATTTGCCCAGAGAGGATAGTCCCAGTACATGATACTGGAGAGATAGACATCCTGCCCTGACACTGTGCGAACACTAATGCATGCAATCCTAGTGGGAGACCTAGCAACAGACAATTTGGGAAATTTTTCAGGAAAAATTTGCTGAAAGAAACTAAACAGTGATAGTGAGGGCCACAGAAGGAACGCAGGAAGGGACCCTGAGGCAGATTCCCAAGGAAGCAGTGGGGAGAGTCCACCCTAAGCCTGGATAGGACTCCAGAGTCTTGACGCCAGGTCGCAGGATCTAGAGACTAGTAACTGCTGAGAAGGTAGCAATAACTCTGACAGAAAATCTGAGCAGACTCTCTAATGCCTGGGCAGAGAAGTGCTCCAGGTTGGCCTCTGCGGAACAGCAAAACTATATCTTGAGACCAGGCGTTGATCTCTGTGTTGTGTTGAGGCTGCTCTTTGTGACCTCAGAGAATATTGACCCTAGCACACAAGCTCTGGTGGGTTATGGAGGGTGCAGAACCCCAATCTACCCTGCATCCTGAACCAGTGCTAGGTAGTAGATGCAGATTATGGAACTAATTGAAACGGAGACTGGTTGCAGTATTGGTTTGTTTGTTTATCTCAACAGGTTGCTTAATTTTTTGGTTGGTTTTCTCTTTTCTTTCCTTCTTCTATTTCTCTTTCTTTGCTCTTTCTTCATTTTTTTTGGTGTGTTTCTCTTTTTTTTTTCTTTTTCTGTTTTTGTTTCTGCTTTTCCTTTCTCCTTCTTTAGCCCCCCTTTTCCCTCTTATACCCTGTCTAGGACTTAGGGGCTATACAAGCATACCCACTGTAAGGTCACATTGTGCAGAACTGGAGAGCAAGTCTCAGCTGGCCCATTCACCAGATAATAAACAATATGACCTACCAAAATGTTCTGAATACTCGCATCCCCACTCATCCTCTAGTAAGTGCTAAAAATTATAAAGAAACAGCACAATGCCCCACCATTAGCCCTACTTCATAGTTGAACAAACCCAGAGTCCTGGGTCAAAGAAAGACAAAAGGTAGTACAAATATTAGAAGTGACTATTTCTCCATTTTACACTGAGAAATTGAATGAAAGAGAAAGATAGTAGAACTACTACAGTTGAAGAAAAATCAGTGAAGAACTGCTGGTAACCAGAGCCTCGGTAAAGAAACAATGCTAGACAGAACAGCTACTGGAGCGCAAAAAATGACTATCTCCGAGAATGACCATACACAAAAGATACTTATGGAGACCAGAGAATTATTTATTAGAATGCATAAAAATCAAGAAATGCAAAGGCTAAAACTTGCTACAGAAAAAGTGAAATTGCAACAGAACTGGACAAACTCAAGAAAGCATACATAGAAATAACAGAAATAAAGAACTCCATCCAAGAAAAAAATGACAAACAGACAAGCATAGGAAACAGAATTGACCAAACAGAAGAAAGAATCTCAGAGCTGGAAGACCAAAATATGGAAACAACCCAATCTATTAAAAATATAGAAAAAAAATTTTAAGAGGGAAGAAGAAACTCTTCAAGAGATGTATGATTTCATCAAAAAACAAAACTTACATCTGATAAGAATCCTTGATATAGAAAGAGAAACATAAAATATCCTGGAACAAACATTGCATGAAGTAATTCAAGAAAACTTTCCTCATCTGGTCACAGAGACAACTATACAAGCACAAGAGATTCAGAGAACACTTGCAAGTTGTCTTGGAGAAGACCAACCCCTAGACACACAGTAATTCACTTAACAAAGCAGCTATAAAAGAAAAAATCCTAAAGGCAGCAAGAAAAAAAGTTCAGCCCACCTACAGGGCAAATCAATCAGAATTGCTACAGACTTAACTACAGAAACAATATAGGCCAGAAGGAATTGGGGTTCAATCTTTAATGTTCTCAGAGATAAACAATTTCAACCAAGAATTTTCTACCCAGTCAGGCTAAGCTACTTCAGTGAGCTAGTATTAAAATCCTTCCCAAACATACATTATGCGAATAAACTGCTTCAAGACCAGCTCTACAGGAGATGCTTAATAAGGTGATATGCACCTAAGAAAAAAAGAAACAAAAGAAAGACAATATATTTTACAAAATCACAAACAAACACAGAAGCAGCAAAACACAAAGGATACCATGAAAATGAAAACGCACACATATATATGAACACAAAAGCTAAAAGTAAACAAAATAATCTTATGAAAGCTTTATGACAGAGAGAAACTCTCACATTTCAATAAACAGCCTGAATGTAAATGGACTAATGAAAAGACATAGAATGGAAAACTAGATAAAAAATACATGACCCAGTAATTTGCTGTCCCCAGGAAACTCATCTCACCACAAATGATTACCACAGACTCAAAGTTAGAAGATGGAAAACTAATCGCCAGGCAAATGGATCATAGAAAGAGACAGAAGTTGCTATATTAATATCAGATATGACAACATTTAAGCTATCGAAAATATAAAAAGATAAGGAAGGACACTACATAATGATAAAATATTTGATCCATCAACAAGAAATATCTATCCTAAACATGTATACAAGCAACACAGGAGTACCAGCTCTTATAAAGCAGCTACTAAGTAAACTAAAAAAAATTTGCTCTCAGACTACCATAACTGAAGATTTAAATATTCCATTAAGAACCCTAGATAGATTATCAAGCAAAAACATCAACAAAGTGATCCGGAACCTTGACTTGATGCTTGACCAAATGAACATAGTAGATACCTACAGAATACTCCACCCAACAACCACAGAATATACATTCAACTCATCAGCACATGGCATGTATTCCAAGATCAGTCACATCATAGGCCATAACTCAAGCATAAAAAAAATTTACAAGATTGAAGTACTGCCATGCCCCCTTTCAGACCACAGTGGAATGAAAATAAATATCCCCAGCAACAGAATCACACCAAAACCCACAAAGACATGAACACTACATGGCATGATGCTGAACAACTTCTGGATCAACACAGAAATCAAAAAAGAAATTGAAAGATTCCTGGAAACAAATGAAAATGAAGAAACATCTCACCAAGCCCTGTGGGATGCCACAAAACAGTACTGAGAGGGGAATTTATTTCTCTACAAACAAACACAAGGAAAATGGAAAGAGAACAATTTAACAGCCTAACAAATCACCTGAAAGAGCTGGAAAGGCAGGACCACCAAATCTCTAACTTCTGCAGAAGAATCCAAAGTAAAAGCCCAAATATGGTTACAGAAGACAAAAATATCATAGAAAAAAATCAATGAAACAAAAAACTGTCTCTTTGAAAAGATAAACAAGATTGATGGACACCCTAGCCAGAATGACCAAGAAAAAGAGATTAAAAGCCCAAATAGACACAATCAGAAATGCAAAAGATCAAGTAACAACTGATCCCAAAGAAATACAAAATATTATTAGAATTTACTATGCATACCTGTATGGAAACAAACTTGAAAACCTAAATGAAATGGAAGACTTTCGGACAATACATAACCTCCCCAGGTTGAAACAAGGAAACACTGAGATACTAAAAAGATGAATAACAACCCAGAAAAACGACTCTGACATAGGAAAACTATCTACACAAAAGAACCATAGATCAAATGGAATCCCAGCAGAATGCTACATAACATACAAGGAGGAGCTGATACTAATGCTATTGAAAGTATTAAAGGTAACTGAGAAAGATGGAACTCTCCCCAAATCATTTTATCAAATTAAAATCACACTGATACCCAAACTAGGTAAAGATACAATGAAGAAAGAGAACTATAGACCAATATCCCTAATGAATATAGATGCAAAATTACTCAACAAGATTCTAGTAAATCAGATACAACAACACATCTCACAAATTATTCACCATGACCAAGTAGGCTTCATCCCCAGTATGAAAGACTGGTTCAATATTGACAAGACCATAAATGCAATTAAATACATCTACAGATGTAAAAACAAGAACCACATGATTATGTCATCAGATGCAGAAAAAAATTGTAATAAAATCCATCATCACTTCTAGATAAAAACCCTTGAACACTTAGGCAGAAATCAAAAAAGAAATTAAAAGATTCCTGGAAATAAATGAAAATGTAGAAACATCCTACCAAACCCTATGGGATGCCTCAAAACAGTGCTGAGAGGGGAATTTATTTCTCTACCAACAAACATTAGGAAAATGGAAAAAGAACAATTTAACAGCTAACAAATCACCTGAAAGAGCTGGAAAGGCGGAATACATCTCAAAATAGTAAGAGTCATCTATGATAAACCCACAACCAACATTTTGCTAAGCAGACAAGAAATTGGAAGCACTTCCCTTGAAAACCAAAACAAGACAAGTCTGCCCACTCGCACCCCTCCTGTTCAACATAGTGTTGGAAATCCTAGCAAGAGCAATCAGACAAGAGAAGGAAATCAGGGGTTCCGAACAGGAAAAGAAGAAGCCAAGTTATCCCTCTTTGCTGATGATATGATTTGATATGATCCTTTACATCAAAAAATCAAGAAAATTTGTCAAAAACCTCCTTGCACTGATAAAAGACTTTGGCAAAGTCTCAGAGTACAAAATAAATGTGCAAAACCAGTCACATTTTTATACACTAACAACAAACAAGCAGAGAACCAAATAAAAAGCACAATCCCATTCACAATAGTCACAAAAAAAGAAATCCTTTGAGTCTTCCTAACCAGAAAAATGAAAGACCTTTACATTACACTGCTCAAAGAAGTCAAAGATGACATAAACAAATAGAAAAATTTTAATGCTCATGGATTGGAAGAATCAGCAATGTTAAGATGTCTATCCTAGCAAAGGCAACCTACAGATTCAATACAGCACTGATTAAATTACCAGCATCATTCTTCTCAGACCCAGAAATAACAATACAGAAATTTATATAGATACATAAATGATCACAAATAACCAAGTCAATTCTTAGCAAAAGAAACACAGCATGAGAAATCACACTTACCGACTTAAAAATTAATTATAGGTCTACAATAATCAAAACAACCTAGTATTGGTACAAGAACATGAATGTAGAACCAATGGAACAGGAATGAGATTCTGGAAGCAAAACCTCAATTTCTCAATGCAACTCATCTAAAATAAATCCTCCAACAACCACTATTGGGGAGAGGAGAACTTATTCTGTAAATGATCCTGGGGAAACTGGGTGACCACATGCAGAAGAATGAAACTGGACCCCTTACTTATCACTGTACACAAAAATCAACTCCAAATGGATCAAAGACCTAAACGTAAAACTTCAAACCTTAAGAATCTTGGAAAATGCAGGAGACACCCTTACAGAAATTCAGATTAGGCAACCAATTCATAGTCAAAACCCCAAAACCCCATGCCATAAGAGATAAGATAGATAAGTAGAACCTCATCAAACTGAAAAGCTTCTGCAAAGCAAAAGAAACCATGAAGAGAGTGGGGAGACAGTCCACAGAATGGGAAAAAATATTTGCCAACTGCATATCTGACAAAAGCCTAACATCTAGGATCTATGAATCTACAAGGAACTCAAATGTACTAAAGGAAAAACCATGGACTCTTCTCAAGGAAAGACACGTGAGCAGCCAACGAACACATGAAGAAAAGTCTCAGCATCACTAACCATTAGAGAAATGCAAAACCACATTGAGATATCACCTAACTCCAGTAAGAATGGCCATCATGAATAAAACAACAACAAAAAAAAAACAACAGATGCTGCTGAGGATATGGAGAAAAGAGAATGCTTTTACACTGCTGGTGGGAATGCAAACTAGTTCAACCTCTATGGAAAACCGTGTGGCAATTCCTAAAAGAATTAGAAATTCACTTTCCATATGAACTAGCAAGTCCCTTCTGGGAATATACCTGGAGGAACTTAAATCATTCTACAAAATAGATACCTACACACACAAGTTTATTGTAGCACTAGTCACAATAGCAAAAACATGGAACCAAATGTGCTGCCCATCTAAACTTGACTGGATTTTAAAAAATGTGTTGCATATGCACAATGGAATATTACACAGTCATAAAGCAGAACAAAATTGTGGACTTTATAGCAGCTTTGATGGGTTTAGAGTCTACAATACTCAGTGATCTATCACAGAAACAAAGAATTGAGTACCACACATTCTCACACATAAGCAGACCTGAACAGTTACCATAATACAATAAAAAAGAGATTGCCAGGATCAGGACACTGCCAGGGGCAGAGGGAGGGAAGATAATATCAATAAGGGTACATGATCTCAAACCAAGTAAAATGGGGAACAAAGGGAGGCCCAAACTTTACCTGTGCAATGACCTCTTGTATACCTTAATCTGAATTGTACCACACATATTTAAAATAAATAATTTTTTAAAAATTACCATTTTATATATAATCAATTAAAAATAACAAACATTTTAGGCTACATTATACTTTACCAAGTACTTTTGCATCCACCATATCACTGAGTTATTCCTGATTATTAAGTCATTCAAATATTTTTCATTAAATTAAAATTAAACCTGTTTCATAAGCAAAATATACAGTGCAAATATGTATGAATTCCTCAGTGACTTTTTATCACAGCTTTAATATGTATCTGTTAGATTTGGAGAATTACTGTCTTTTTACTCTATTTTCTCTCCGTTTGTTTTTTTGTTTGTTTGTTTGTTTTGAGTTGGAGTCTCACTTGGTCGCCCAGACTGGAATGCAGTGGCCACTCCCGGCCACCGCAGCCTCTCTTGCTGGGCTCCGGCGATCCTTCTGCCTCAGCCTTCAGAGTAGCCAGAATTACAGGCAAGCGCTACCATGCCCGGTTGATTTTTTTGATTTGTTGTAGAGATGAGGTCTTGCTGCCCAGGCAGGTCTCGAACCCGCGGGCTCAGGCAATCCACTCACCTCAGCCTCCTAAAGGTGCGGGATTACACGCTGAGCCACCGAGCCCAGCTCTCTCCATTTTTTAATGGTGGTTTATTAATTTTTCTCTCAGCTTTTAAGCTTGTTAACCACATGGCAATGTCATCCAGCCACAGAAAAAGCACATGATGCATACTGGTCAATCATAGCTTTCCATCCCACAACACATTCACATAGAAGGATTTATGTAATGTACCCAGAGAAAAATTACAGTGATTTTCTGAAATTGTTTTGGCACTAGGGGAATGAGATACTTTTGTTTTTGATGTGATGAGAGCTAAAGAACATGTAAATCATCATTGCTCTCCTAAGTAAAAAAAAAAAAAAAAAAAATCAAAAACTAAAAGAAAGCAAACATTTTAAATGATAAATAAGATTATTGCACCATAATATCAGTTTTCCCACTGAAATATTATGAACGCCCCCTTCAACTTCGTATCAGTTTTACTAATTATGGTAATAAACATTTGTGTTTAATCTAGCTTTGGTTTGATTTCAACAATCTCAGACATCTGCCTGATATATTCATCAAGAAATGGAAGTATGGGTCATTTGCTGGACAGATTTCTAATGTGCCTGCCCATGTATATAATTAATCTGATCTTGAACTTTGTGCAGTTTTCCCAGTCATCACCATACTTTATCTGTTTGAATAGTTGCTATAGAATCATAGTCATCAAAGATCAATGCCATTATCTTGTATAGTAGGACTTGAAATAATACTCATTCCTCCAGATCTATCTTTCCAATCATTATCTTTCATTCAAGTCCCATAAAAATTCTTGCCACTAGTCTTTGTTTTTCAGTAATGGACAGATTCTAAATAACCTTCTCTCCTTCCCTTTTCCGATGTTTATGCCTTTGTGTAATTCAAAGACCTTGGGTAGAGATAGAAGCAGCTGTGACTTGCTTTTAACTAACAGAATATAGCAAAAGTGCCTGTCACTCTTGTGGCTACATTACTTCTATTAGCAGACTTTGTCTTTCTAGGAGTTTCATGTTAGAAGCTCCTTGCTGGCTAGTTGAAGTGTCCATGTTGGGAAAAATCCATATGAACTGTCAGCAGCCTCAGGTGGTAAGTACATCCTCTAATCAACAACCGGTTCACAGTCAACACAATCACACACAAAAATGAACTCTTTCAACAGCCTGAGTGAGCTTAGCCATAAAGAAAGACAAACATACGGACTTCGCAGCAACTTGGATGGATTTGGAGTCGATCATACTCAGTGATCTATGACAGACACAAAGAACAGAGTACCATACGTTCTCATTCATAAGCAGACCTTGAACAATTATGATACTATAAGAAAGGGATTAGCAGTAGTGGGAAACTGTCAGGGGAGGGGGATGGGATTGGCAGTTAAGGGAAACTGTTAGAGGAGGGAGGAGCATACCTCATCAGCAAGGGTACCTGCATAATCAATGTTTGTACACCTAACCCTGAATTGTACCCCACATCTTTAGTATTATTATTATTATTATACCCAAACTTTACCTGTATGATGATCACTTGTATACCGAATCCTGAATTGTAACCAATATTTTTAAAATAAAATTTTTAAAAAACAGAAGTGGATTTTTTCCAAATTGAGCCTCCAATGGAAAATATAACTAAGCAGCAGACTGATACATCACTCTGAGACCCTAAGCAGAGAACTCAGTTAAGCATTGACTAAATTCTTAACCTGGAGAAACTGTGACTTAACAAATAAGCCTTTTAATCTTCTGAATTTGTGGTAATATTGTTGACCAGCAATAAATAATTAACACTGTTCCAATAGAAAATGCTGTCAGTTCAATCAAGTTCCTAGTTAATAATATACTTAATCACATTTTTTAATGCAGTAGACTTCCTTCTACTAATATTTAATTCCGGTCTATTCATTTTTCTTCTCCTATAAAGCGTTGTAAAATTTTAAGGATAGAGGATTATGTCTTCTACTTATTAGTTGGCAACATACTCTAAGAATGAAACTATTTGCTGTTGGATAGCTTTATCTTTCATGAAGATTGTGCCATAAATCATTGCTTCATTTATAATGGAAGATATTCTTGGCTACTAAAGGAATAAAGCAACGTGATTTAAAATATATATATATATATATATCCTGAGCTTCAGAAGTAAAATTCCAGATGTTTCCTGACAACTTACTTGGACAATAAGAGAAATGTCAGTTCTAAGATGAACTCCACTGAGCCACACACTTGTATAATCCTTAACAGTGAGTGTAAGAGGGATATATAAATATAATGGGTCATCACACCCATGATTGTCTTATGTTATTTGGTAAAATTGACTTTTAAAAAGGGAAATTATCCTAAGTGGCACTAGCCTAACCAGGTGGTCCTTGTAACAGAATTTTTTTTAAATCCGTGCAGATTGATTTTATTAGCATGAAAATTACACAATAGGAAATTACCATTTGAACCATTTCTAAGTGCACAGTTCTGAAGCTTAAGCACATTTATATTCTTGTGCAATCATCATCATCACCCAACTCCAGAACGTTCCATCCTCCCAAATGGAAACTTTGTCCTCATCAAACACTGACTTCCCATCACCCCCCCCCCAGCCCCTGGCTCCCACCATCCTACTTTCTGTCTTTATGGAGGTGATTACTTTAAGAACCTCATGTTCTAAACCTCATGTTGTATGTGTGAATATTGTGAATGAAATTGTGCTTTTTATTTGGCACTCTGTTTGTTGCTCGTGTATAGAAAAGCAGCTGTCTTTTGCACATTGATTTGCTATAGCCGGATTGTGAGAAAGGAGATGCCAACATGCAGAGGGTCGAAGTATGAGTCCTTTAATAGTTGGTGGTTGAGAGTGGATTAGTGCCCAAAGAACTCTCGACCCCGAACAAGGCAAGTGAGTGGGTTTATAAAGACAAAATTTGTATAAGCTGTACAGTTCGATTTACATTTTCTTGGCAGAACATTTGGTTGCAAAAGGGTACAGATAACTACAGAATTTGCAACTAGGGAGTTTCCAAGCACCAAGGGGAACAAGGATGTGGGTGTGTGGTGTGATTATGGGAAGGTTACACAAGGGAGTCATCTGTAGGTTAAGATGGAAGATCTGTTGCAAAATTGAGTTACTTATGTCAAGCAAGCTATTACAGGTTATTGTAGGTTTTGTAGATAGATATTTCAGATTTTGTAAACTGAGACTTTCCCAAAGTACAAGGAGACTTTTAACAGACTCCCTAAAGTTTTCAAGATATAGAATCATATCAACTGCAAAGAAGAATAGCTTGACATCCTCTTTGCCTATTTTAATAACCCTTATTTCCTTCATTTGCCTGATTGCTCTGGCTAGGACCATTAATGCTATGTTTTACAAGAGGGATGAGAGTGGGCATTCTTGTCTTGTTTCCCTGCTCAGGAGGAATGTTTCTATTTTCTGCTCATTGAGCCAAATATTGGCTGTGGGTTTATCAAAGATGACTCTTACTGTTTTGGAGAATGTTCCTTCTATGCCTAAGTACTCAACAGTTTTTATCAAGAAAAGATGCTGGAAATTGTTGAATTTTGTTGTTGTTGTTGTTGTTTTGCATCTAATGATATAATTATGTGGTTCTTGGTTTTACATCTGTTGGTGTGCTGAATTATATTTATGGTTTTGCTAATGTTGAACCAGCCCTACATCCTAGGAACAAAGCCCATTTGATCATGATTGGATGATCATTGAAATGTGTTGTTAGATCTGATTTCTGGTTTGCTAAAATCTTGCTTAGAATATTTGCATCTATGATTATCAAGGAGATTTGCTTCATCTTACTGAATTCTGTCAACAATATGAATGATCGTGGAAGCAAATTCCTCTCCAAAGCATCCAGATGAGAACTCAATGTAGCCAACACCTTAGTTTCAGTATTAGAAGACATAAGCAGACAACCAGAAATGCAACTCTGCCATGCCCATGCATGTGGCTCCCAGCACTGTGAAATAACGAGGGCTGTTTTGAGGCACAAACTTTGTGGTAGTAATTTCTTGCACCAAATAGCAAGGAATTGAAAGAGGTGTATGTCTTTATGTACACTAGCAAGAGCTTTTGCCTTAGATCAACTGGGCACAGAACAAGAAATAAGAGAGAAATGAAACTGAAAATGCACACTAAAGAACAATAGTAACATTACTTTGACTGTGGGAAGACATCAATAACAAAATTTGTTTCAAAATTAGGCAAAAGTCAACAAAAAAAATGAATTGTTACATTTCCAGTAAGAATAAATAAAAGTATTGTTGCACTCCACACCCCGCCTCATGTACAAGTACAAATTACATAGATTGGGATTAAAATGACTAAAGTATGACGACTACGAGTGTCTGGAATCCTTCTTTAATTTTGATTTCTAATCATTCCTTTCCTCCAGCTTCCTCAATATTTTATAATGAACATTAAGCAAGCTTTCCTAAAAATAGTGTTCCATAAGGAAACATCATATTTATTATATTAGACAACCACAGCAACAAAACTCTTCCTCTGTTCTGAAAGGAGACACTATTTTCCAAAACTATTCACTAAAAAACAAGCATTTTGAAAAGACAGCCTGAAGCAAAAGTTCTCAATGTCTTTGCTAACAAGATGTGCAGAAAGGAAAGATCCGAGGCATGTTTTCTCCTAATATACTACAGTGCAAAAACATCTACCGAGATAGACTGGTACATAAGACATAATTTGGAAATAACTTGAGATTTAAGATTTTCCCCAAGAAATGTAAAATTTCCATGGTTAATTCAGTGATTTTGGTAATTTAATAAATGGTCTAAGGTTTACTTAGACCATTTATAATCTTAAACAGAATTATTGACCTATTTAATCCTGGAATTGCAGAAGATGACAAAAATTCATAAAATAAAAGGAAGCAGTTTTAGCCAATAAAAATACTGAATAGTTCACCAATCACAATGTGCTCAGATACCATATTAAATAACAGTGAGACAATTAATATGGCTGAGGAGGCAAAACCATAGAAGCTCAATATGATAAAAAATGTAATTACAATTACAAAGTTGCAAGAGTATAGCAATTATTCTCAGGGCCTCTGCTGAATTTTGCCCTATTTTCTAGCAAGCTTATTATTATTATTATTATTATTATTTTAGATAAAGTCTCATTAATCCTGAAGGTAGGGGAAAATGTCATTATAGTCCCATTAAGTGACAACATTATCTCAAGCTTCTTCATTACTTTAAGCGCCTTCAACCAAAAACTGATTTTCAAACAGATGAGGTTTTAGCTTGTAATTTTTTTGTTTCTAATAGACTGAAGAGAATTAGTAAACACAAAACAGATAACCCCATAGCCCCACATGAGTTTTTTTTAAAAATTAGATAAACTTTATTAAAAAACAAAGCACAAGAGGAAATCTCCCTTAAATAACAGTATATTGAAATAGCAAGTTAAAACAATAATTTAAAGATTTTGATTGATTGGCAAATCAGGAAGTCTATAGTCTCAATTCCGTAAAATTGCTGTTCTATACTTTCTTCCTACGAATATGTGTATACACTAAGAGCATTTCTTGCAAATTCTTTTTTTTTTTTTTTTTTGAGTTGGAGTCTCTCTGTTGCCCAAACTGGAGTGCAGTGGCCACTCCTGGCCACTGTAGCCTCAACCTGCTGGGCTCCGGCGATCCTTCCACCCCAGCTGTCCGAGTAGCCGGAATTACAGGCATGCGCTACCATGCCTGGCTGATTTTTTGATTTATTGTAGAGATGAGGTCTCGCTGCCCAGGCGAGTCCCGAACCCATGGGCTCAGGCAATTTACTCACCTCAGCCTCCCAAAGGGGCGGGATTACAGGCTGAGCCACCGAGCCCGGCTCTCCTGGAAATTCTTAAAGGCAGATCTTAGTTACTGCTCTGCATGTTGCTGAAACTACAATTTCCCTTGTTCTACTACACTTTCTTCAAATCTATATGCTCCCTAGGAAATTGGGAATAATTTGACAATTTCAGCCAGTGTTGAGCTAAAGCTGGCTGATTGTGCATCACTTCCCAACAATAAGTTTTGTGATGTCATGTTGGTAACTTGAAATTGGTCATGGTAGGAGTAAGTACACCATGGACATTGGCAAATGCTACAAATATAAGCTTCTCCTCCCACAGCAAAGAGCCCATCATTACATGTTTCCCAACTATTTTGAACTCTATCCTTTAGCTATCTTTACTTCTAGAGGAAATGTTGAAACTCTTCTGCTTTCAGGTATAAGCAAAGTAGGTCAAGTACAGTTAAAACTAATACCAAGTTTGAGATTCAGGAACCATGATAGGTATGGTGTTATAGCCTATGTTCATATGAAAAGATTTGCTACTTCTAGAAGCCAGATAACTATGACCACATGTGAAGACTGGTCATATATAGCCACATTCTTTGTTATATTTTTGTCTATTTTTGTCATTATGTTTTAATATAATTTTTAACATATGAAAACATTGCAAGAAAATCTCAAAGAAATTCAATGCCTTTTAATCAAATGCATCAAATGTCTATAGTTTGTCTAATTTTCTTTATTAATCTACCCCTTATGGATGTATGCATATTTATTCTATAGTCATTTTGATAACATGTATATACTGTATATATTTAATAAATAGATATCTTTTTTATATATTAAAAGTTAAATGGATGATTTTTTCTGAACAATTTGAGAATAAGTTAGAGACACCAATTCCCTTTGCCACAAATTTATCATGCTAGTTCCTAAAAACAAAATCATTGTATAAACATATAGTAATCATAAAAATGAAGAAATTTAACCATGCTTTACTACTATTTTCAAGTCCAATCTTCATACTCTTAACTTAATTAATCATGACAATTACATCTTCTATAGCTTAATATGCATATTTATATAATAATCCAAAAATATTTATTAGCATTTGTTGTCTTTTTCTTGAATTTGATTTTTTTAAAGAATGCAGGACTTTTGTTTTGGAGAATGACCACCAACTTGTGTTTGTTTGAGAGTTTATGGCAGGAATACCACTGAAGTGATATTGCCACTAGATTTGTCATTTATCGATTATGTTCTTGCCTTATTCCATTGACTAGGTCTTTCAATACAATATTATAATTTTTCAATGAAAAATTGTTCGATGTTTCACTATTAGAAATATTAGTTATACTCATTTATTATCATTAATTTGTGAAAATAGTAGCCTGGTATTTGCCATGGTGGAAATATCCTATTTCTCTTGTGTTCTGTTTGCTACCTGCACAGCTGATACTTCATAACAGATGTTTAAATATCTTTATGTAACCCAAAAAACAAAATTAATTGCTAGTTCCTTTGAAATGTTTCCTTAAGAGCAAAGGAAAATTTTTGGAGATGATAGACATGTTTATGGTATAGGTTGTAGCAATAGTTTCACAGATTTATCTTCAAGTTCATCAAATTGTATGTATTATATGCGTACAACTTTTTGCATGTCAATCATATCTCAAAAAGGTAGTTTTAAAAAACGATGATTCTTGAATCTCTGTATGATATCCAAACGTATCAACTAAGATGCTAGGAAAATGGAGTGTTTGATGCATATTTGTTGATAACAATGATGAGAGATGATTTTTTGTTTAGTTGTTTATTCTAAGTCTACAGTTATTGAGGTTTATTTGATTTAGAACATTTTTTTGAATAATGAATTTTTTTCTCACCCTATCTTTGAAGCTCAGTCTACTAATAATATGGAATAGACGACATATAAGTTATTTTGGAATTCTTCAAATATCATCTTACACTCATAGCTCCTTCAACCATCCAAAAACATTTAAATATTTTTATATTACTTTATATTGTTATTCTGATAATGAAACTCTAAGAATGGGAGCATTTTTTTCCTGTGAATTATCTGATTGCTTTAATTATTTGTGTGTTCTAGGCTTCACAAGTTTCCATGTTGAGATTTTGCTTCTCCTCCTAGTCTCCATCCCAGGTATCATGTTGCTAATCAACACGAATATACCATAGTAGAAATATGCCAGACTGAACATTCAGGAAAACTCTGGAATCTGATTTTATGCAGGGCTATCTTATAGGTGACTATAGTATAAATATAAAAACTGCAACGATCTTAAGTTTTAATAGTGCATCTGTTTGCTTAGCACATCAACTAAAATCTCTAAGCATTATTTTCTTATGTATAAAGTATATTCAATTATTCATTTGCGGTTACCCTCAAAGGCTTAAAGTGAAAATGGCACATAAAACTGTTTAAATGCTATGAGAACTAATAAATGAATAACAAGAGTCTGGACTTGTTGTCCTGAGGATAAGAAAGCGTATGCCTGAGAAGTTATGCTTTCAAGACTGCCAGGAATGTCCTCTTTTCCATATAAACTTCTAATCTGCTAAATCTTCTAGTAATCACTTTTCCAGAAAAAAAGTGGTAGATGAAAATGCTCAAAGGACTGTAAAATAATAAGAACAGAAGACACACTCTAATTTGGACAGTTAAGTCACATTTCCTCAGATCAAAATCACACTTATATCCTCAGAGTAATGGTTTGAGAAAACCGGAAAGGACAGTTAGAACATTTGGTTTTTAAAACTCGAGGAGATAAAAGCATGAATGGTTGACCTAAATATCTTCATGGGTACATGCTCACACTCAACATAAGAAGAGGCCAAAGAGTGTCCCCGTGGATAAATTCCTTCACTTTTCTGGGGGATTTAAAATGAAGAGTCAAGGAGGGACACCAGTATGACAATAATATCCTTTATCCAAAATGCTTGGGACTAGAAGTGTTTTGGATTTTATCTTTTGTTTTCTAATTTTGCAATATTTTATATACATAATGAGATATATTGCATAGGAAACCCAAGTCTAACCATAAAATGTATTTCATCTACACCTTACAAACATAGCATAAAGGTAGTATTATACAATAGTCTTAATAATTTGTGCATGAAACAAAGTGTGTTTAAATAGAACTATCAGAAAGTAAAGGTGTCACTATCTTATGTCAGTGCTCAAGAAGTTTTGGATTTTGAGCATTTTGGAATTTTAAATTTTCAGCTTAGGGGTGCTTGACCTGTGCACAACGATCTCTACTCAGGAATGATACTTACATAGCTATCTTTTTTTATTCCCACATCACCTCAATTTTCCTTTTTTTTTTTAACCTAATGAAATGGTTCCAGAATCCAGGCTACATCTCTGGGTACTAGAAGAATGGAGAAGTCCTAAGTAAGAAACTCTTAACTATACGTTTACATTTTTATGTTATACTTGAGGGCTTAATGAGTTGAGTTTTACCTTCAACCCATCTGGTAAAATTGAGTTCAACAAATGTAGCCATATTGTGTATTGATAGGGAGTGATCAATGTAGAAACCATAGAAACTTATAGAATGTAACCTATGTGAATGGAAATGGATTGAGAGGGAGCTGAACTAGTATTCCTGCTGTAAAACTGTACAAACAGTGGATGACACTACTGTACCTCTCAAAAGTCAAAAAATTTGGATATAAACGGAAAGAGGAAAGGTAACTGAGGGTAAAGGAATAAATAAATTATGCAATAAGAGAAATCCAATATTATATTGGTCCCTCAAAAAGGGCTCAGAGCAAGATATAACACTGTCTTTTAGCTCAGTTATATTTTAAAAAGATGAAACCATATGTCGCTGAGACCACTTCTACTTTCATCAATTAAAAAGAGAAAACAGAAGCTCACAAACCAGAGTGGCACCACTCTAGGAGACATTTTGGTCATGCAAAAAGATGACAAATGAGATGATTTGTTAATATCTGGTAATGTGAACCTCTTTTGACTCTTATTTTTCATGTTACATTTAACATGGCTGGGGCCTAACAGTGACATTGTTGGTGAAATCATAATACTAACATTGATGGCCTAATGTATTTGAAAATGGAGTTAAAGATCCCTGAGGCTGTAATACCAACATAAAATGGCCTGATGAAGCATATTTTTTTTTTAACTATCAGTTAATGTCTATGCTAAATAGTTTAGAAATTGCTTAATCTCATCTGAATGTACCATTGAAGAATGTTCTGAAATTAACTGATGACATTTATAAAAGGAAGAAAAGAAGCTATGAATCCAAAAAGTGTGATATACCCCTTACCAAACATTACAAGTTTAACCTAAGGTATAAATAGGGGCAAAACCATGAAAATGTATGTAATGACTTTATCATTCAGATTGTTTCTTTAAATCTATTCATACCCCACACTGACTCCTTCCAATGTTAACTTTGCTTATAATGATACTATTACTATGTCTGTTAAACTAAATCCTATACTAAATGTACATGGCCAAATAAAAATAACTTTTGTTGATGTAAGAGATCATTGACCAAAGCCCATAAGGCAGCCTGTGTAGTCAAGAATTTAACCTTGCACACAAAAGGTCTAATATTCAAACTCAGCTCCTGGGAGATCATCGTTGTTTTTCTTGTCTCCTTGATCTATACAGATATTAACATCATGATATAAGGTGAGGGTCAGCTATGCTAGAAAGATCAAGTACGTGACTTAGGGCCAGGGTTTTGGATCACGTGGTATTCATTGATCTGATGACTGAGATCAACCATAAAGGCAATCAATGAATCATGCCTACATAAATGAGGCCAAGATGAGCTTCCCTGGTTGGTGACACTTTATGCATGGTATCACCTATGAATGTTGGAAGAGTCACACATCTTTACACCATGAGTAGAGTGCAAAATAATTCTGCTTTCAGTAGTTATCTCAGTACTGCTTATGTTCTTTTCCCCTTAACCAATTTTAGTCTGTTTTCTTTTCATATAATAAATCCATAACTGTGAGTATAATAATTTTCAGTGAGTTATATGAGTTGTTCTGGGATATTATCAAACCTAAGGGTGATTGGACTCAATTTATACCCCTCCTCTCAAACTTGCTGTGCATGTCAGAGAGAGGGGAGTTAGAGGCATCTGCCCTCTAACTTTACAGTTTGCTTAGCCACATCTGAATGTACCATTGAATAATGTTTTGGAGTTAGTTGACAAATTTATTTTTAAAAAATAAAGAGCAAGCAAGATATGACTCCAAGAAAATGTGCATATGCCTTTTAAGAAGCATGACAAAGAAACATATTATTTGGAAGTGCAAAAGTTGTCCTCAAGAGCATTACCACTCTTACTGAGAAGGACATTAGTGCAGATCAATAATTCCATGAAACTAGTACATAGTCATGATGTGACAGTGAACATAGGAGAGGGAGATTAACAAACAATGAAGCTTATTATTCTGTGAAACCACAGTAAAATTATCAAATTCAACCAGGAATGTTATTTAAAAATTAAATACATTTTTTAAAAGTTAAAATGAAAAATAGATAATCGCAAATTCTACAGAGTCAAAATCTTAAACAAAATAATAATGTTAAGAATCCAGGTATGTGTCTTAAACTGAAGATAGAATCAGTTTTACTATATTGACTAGAAACTGTTTTAGTCCATGCACTAGGTAGTGGCTCAAAATGTATCTCTGTATTTCTTAAAGTAGGTAAATAGCATTGAAAATTAAAAAAAAGAATAAGTGGAATATGTGAAGTTTATTTAAAAAATCATATAATAGTATCAGTCAAATAAGTGACCCAAATAATTTTGTATATTTAAGAAACATAAAAGTTGAAAAAAATAAGAAAATTGAATATTAGATATTTTAGTAGAGGTTGATAAATGAAGATATAATTTGAGATATTAAAGTGAGATAAATTACATAAGCAGATTAAAGATATAACATTGCTGCATCTTTCTTCATTACCATAATTCAGATCATGAGGCCTTTTGATAGAGACCTAGAGTTCATGACTTTAAATTTCTTCAGCCTTGGAATGTAATTAACTTGATATGCTAAAATCATTATGCTCATTATACAGAGGGAAAAGCACATATTTTAATTCACTTTTATATTTTAGGGCACACTTTCTAATGTTTCTTTTTGTAAAGACTAGTAAAAGAAAGATCTATTGTCTACCAAATTAATGTTGCATATAGGTCAACTGAAACCTTAAAATATTAGGACAAATTGGTGCCCTTGACTCCTTGTTACAAAGCTTTTTTTTTTTTTGTACGGGCATACTGAAAGTTATAGCATTTCTACAAATTCTTTTTTGTGCTTTTCTCAACAAATAATATTTTCTATTTAAGTATTTTTCCAAGAAGCGCTCCAATTTTTCAGATCTAGTAGATTAGAATTGGAAAAAACAATTTGTCCTTTGAAATCATCAAATTAAAATAATAAAGACACGGCTAAATTGGATTCATTTTGACTTCAGGGGAATAGAGTTAAAAAGAGGAGGGGGAAAGCTCAAAAAATAAATTTGGCTCTTGAAAGCACAATTTTCCAGCCAAATTAAGAGAATCTTGCTTGACATCAAGGTCAGATCAAACTCTAAATTTGATTTCATTTGAATTGATTTGATTTGAAACTACGAGTTTAGCTGAGTTCCACCTGGTAGTGAATTTCAGATTAAGTGACATTTAGCCCAATATACTGTGCAGACTACAAATGTAGAAACTCTCTTGCATTCATTTAAGAAATACTTGAAAATAATGAAGGATTGCTTTGTACAGAGTGAAATATAATGAGCTGAGGATCTTTCCATCAATAATATTGTCAGGTCATGCTTAAACTTCTAAAATATAAAATCTGTTTTGTCTCTTTGGGCCATGGGATTCTAAAGCACTCACATGTGTACATACATACTCACACACAGTATTTGAAATAAATCAATGATTATATAATCATCAAAGAGTTTTTAGAAGTGTGTGGTCCTTTTACAAACAGATACCTCCAAGTTCAGAGACTAAGAACCCAAGCAGGTTAAAAAGCAGCGTTACTTGACTCCTGTTAGCAGTTATCAATCTTTACCAGGGATCTGAACAACAAATAGTTAAGAGGTGTTCTGATGAACCAAAAGAAGTAGAAGTGGAAATATTTACCACCCTTACCCTGTGGTGAAGGACAAGCTCACAAATTTGGTTCAGCTTAGAGTTCAGAAAGACAGTTAACTAATATCAAAAACTCTTATTACCTCCCAAGACAAATAGCAATTGTCCAATACAGCTTGGATATTGAGACTTTGCTTGGTGAAGAGAAGTTATAGATGCTAAAAAGGATCTAGCCCAGAAAAACTGGGTCAAGGAAGTATGTTCTCAACTGGCCTCAAGATAGAAATCATCTGGAAACATTTGTTAAAGCACAGCATACATAGCCATTTCTCTGGAAATTCTTATTTAGTAACCTTCTGAAAAGGGCAGGATTTTGAGTTAATATGATATATTCTATGTGAAACTATCATAAGGGAGTTCAAAAAGCTAAAAAGTGGGAATTCTATAGGCTTGGAAATAGAGTCACACAACTGACTTATTTGGGTTTAAAAAAAATGAGCCGTGAAATTATACTGGTTTTGAATTCCAACATTGTTTTCTTACCACGACAACTTTAAGCTAATAAAGAGATATATTTTGTGAATATCTTTAAAAATAATACCTGGAATATAGAAAGCCTTCAAATGTTAATTTATTTTGAGAAATCTAAATTAGATACACAATTATCTTAACTTATCACTAAGACACAGCCTATTATATTACGAACAAATGATAACTTTGCATCAACTGTAAAACTCATATCATTCTAAAAAATATTAATGTATGAACAAAGAAAGGTATATCTTAGAATTAATGAAATAAACAATTAGAGAAACCCAGAAAGTAAAATTAAAATGTAAAATTAGATGGGTAAGAAATATTAGGAAGATAAATTCCTTCCAAACAAAAACAACCACAAAAAAAATTTTAAAAATAAAAAATAAAAAACTACTGATGTAGAAGTAAACCAGAATGAAAGAATAGTAAACACAGGAACTGGGAAACAATGTGGTTAGAGTCAACCAAATGTTTTCAAAATATTTTAAAAATAAATAATCCCAAATAAGCATTGTTTTTAAAATGTTTGATCTAGTTCGGTGCAGTGGCTCATGCCTGTAATCCCAGCACACTGAGAGGCAGAGGTGAGAGGATTGCAATTCGAGACCAGCCTGGGCAATTTGGAAAGACCTCCTCTCTACAATAAATCAAGAAAAATTAGCTGGGTGTGGTGGCATATGCCTGATATTCCAGCTACTTGGAAAGCTGAAATGGAAGAATCACCTGAGCCCTGCTGGTCGAGCATGCCACTGCACTCCAGCCTGGGCAACAGAATGAGACTCCAACTAAATAATAATAAATAAATAAATAAATAAATAAAATGTTTGATCTAGTATTTGAAGAAGCAATTACAAGGTTGAAGAGTTGACAGTGTTTTTCAGTTGAAACTTAAAATTTACCAAAATCTTTACCTTAATTGGAAAGGAAATAGATTACTGAACACTACAATGTATTATGGTTATAATCAACTATGTGATAGATCAACTCAATAAAATAAAAGAAAGAAAACAATTTATACTTTTCAAATGGGTAAGGGGTAAAATAAACACCGAAAAACGTTTCAAAGCAATCTATGGAAATAACACATGGTTAAGAAAAAATTTAAAGAGAATCACAATTACAATTTTAAAATATATCAGAGATGTCAACAAGATGAAAGAAAACAAGATGTTAACCCTTTTACCTCCCCCGCCACAGAAACACTTATTTTGGCAGACCAGAAGATAAGAATACCTTTGTGGGAGTGTCACAGTTTAGCTAAAAGGATCCAGCAGTTCAGTGGAGCAAAAATCTGAAAGTGAACACATTAAAGAAATGTTCACTTTACTCATGTCACTCCTCCATCAGGGCAGTGCAGCTTGATGGTCAGAGAAGCCCCCTTGATTCATGGTTTCCTCCATAGAGGAAAGTAAAATTGAAGTGGGTACCCTGGTTTCTCAGCCTTGTGGGACACTGCCCAGGAGGCCCACTTCTTTCTTTCCCATCCAGAACACTGAGGAGATTGGTATAGCTGAATCATCTAGGGGCAGCTAAAATCAGAGAAGTGGCAGGGACTCACAGCAAGCAGTGAGAATCTCAACAGCTGACCATGGACACTGTTAACTTGCACATGGGCTCCATCAAGAGCCCCACTCACAAACATAACAAGATTATTCATCTGGAGACATGACAGTCCCCAGCACTCCATGCTTGCCCACATAGCTAGCACCTCACACACGTCCATGTACAGCAATCTATGTAGCCCAACAAACATTGCATCCAAGGCCCTGCAGATAACACATGGATCTCAGTAGCATGTGTTGATTTCAGCTGTCAACTTGACTCTTCTGCATTAAGAGCAGATATACAACCTTGAACATTTTAAGAAATTTCCTTGCAGAAAATAAACTGGAGGAATTCAGCACCCAGCCTAGATTTATAGAATCAAGAGAAGGTACACAGTCCTGAGACTACTTCCCCTAAGAGGGAACAAAAGGAATGGAGTAGGTTTATCCAGAGAAAATTTCTGAAAAACATCCAGAATCTCAAGTAAACCTGATTGGTTAATATCCTTTAAAGCCAGGTGACTGCTTTTTCAAATAGGAAAACAAAAATCCAAGTCTTCAGAAAACATGAAGAATCAAGGAAATATGACACTACCAAAGGAATAAAATAAAGTTTTAGTGGCTGCCCCAAAGACATAACTTTATATCTTTTTGTATATATATAAAATAATTTTAAAATAAGATAAAAATTAGAAAAGTTACAGCACTTTCAGAGTTACTTAATGTCTGGAATGTGTGTGTGTAGATATTTTAATGCTATATTAAAGTCAATAATTATTTGATAATTGAGATGAAGAAACCTTTTTTCCGAGTTCTGTCCTCAGTCCCAAATTAATTATCTTTTGTTTTTAATAAAAATGGTATATAATATGAATATATATGCACACACATGCACACAGAAATATGCAGTTATCTATGTCTGTCTATCTATCTATCTATCTATCTATCTATCTATCTATCTCTATCTATCTAATCTCAGAGGTAGAAGATAAAGAAGTGTTTTATTCTACAAACAAGCAAAAGCCTACAACTTCAATAGGTCTATTTTTCCCCAGGTACAGAGTCAGAAACCTACAGTCTTCTTGGTGCTGGACCTGTATCTTAGAGGAGGACAGAGCTAAAAGTGTAAACTGAACGTCCTCTCAGTGAGAGATTCCCAGAAGAGAGACCCAAACCAGAGTGCAAGCCTTGATGAAATATTATTATGACTGATATCTATAAAAGCATTTCCATCTAGCTTGGTTCTTCATTAGGGGCATGTGTTTTTGGCTTTTTTTTATATATTAACTTTCTAATCAATTTGTCAAGATTTATAAAATCTTACATTTAATTTATATATTGTAGAATATTGCATTTTTACAATGTTGAATCTCATATCCGTGAAATGTTTGCATCTCTCCATGTACTTAAATTTTCTTAAATATTTGTTATCCAAAAAGGTCATATACCAATGCTTTTTAGAGATTTATTCTAAGGTTCTTGTATCTTTGTTAATATTGCATGTGTCTAATTTCACATACAAACATATATGCATACACATCATAATATATTTACATATTATATATAATATCTACTTTCTATTTTTGTGTATAATTATAAACTATAGTCATATATAATATGTAGGATTACTATAATATATATAATGTATTATCCATTATTTAGAATAAATGAAGAGATACTTCAAAATGGCAAAAATACCCATTTAACCACCATCAATATTACAGAAAAATAAATATTAGTAGTGAAGTTGAACATCTGTTATCCCCTTATAAATGGTATTATTTTCCTTGCCTCTCACCAGGGGTAACAAAAATCCTGAATTTTGCAAATAACTTTTCTGGTGTAATTCTTTAATGTGTGAACTCTTGGTGATTTCCTGAATAAAATATAATTCTGGTTATTTGATTAACATATATATATTTAATATTAAATATATTCTGCTTCTGCAATTTTTACCTTAATTATATCTTTTTCATGTCTTCTCGTATACATATATATTTTATTTTATGACTCTATCATATTACCCAATATCCTTTGAATGAACTTGTAGGTACTTTCCAATCAGTGACTACTACAAATAATGCAGCCATGCACATTCTTATATATATCTCCTTCTGGATGTATTTAAGAACTTCTCAAAGCAAAATACCTAGGAAGGATTTGCTACAAGGAGACACACTTTTCACAGGACTTTTGAATCATAAACATGAACAAATAGTAAGAAAATTTTTCTTACACCCTCAACTTGAAACAGTTTAGGTGTAGTAAGTCATTCTTATCCAGGAGTGATGGGAAAAGATCTGCCTTGTGAGCATGCTTTTCTAAGGATGGCGTTCTCAAGTCTGCTTTATTAACTCTTTCCCGCACAATCTCCTATGGGATAATTTCAATATCTGAATCCTTGAGTGTTTTCTTTTGTTACTCTTTGCTTCTGCTGGTACATTTTCATGGTTGCTTGTTTCTTCAAATGTGTTGTGGTTTTTAATTTGTCTGATCTTGATCACATAAATCTTGGGGCTTCTGGGTTGTGGGTGCATTCCTCGGAAATGAGTTTAAATTTATCTCTTCTAAGAATTTGAGGGTGTTACTAAGTCTGGCAGCCCTTGATTATGCAGTTGGTATGAAACCAAACCACACATTCAGATGGAAGTCAAAATATGATTGCAATTTCTGAAGTCATAATTTTTTTCCTGCTTCAAACACAGTCATAATGAAGACAGACATTTTTTCTATTTACATGACTTATTAGCATATGTAGGCTTTTGGCCCATCCTTTTTCTAGTATGTCTTCAAAGTTCCAGTTTAATGGAGAGAAGACCAATTCTACCTCCCATTTTGTAAGGTTCAATTTCTTTTTTTTCTCCTTTCTCTATAGGCTCTGTAAGACCTGGTACTCTAGGTTCCTGATAATAGCAAATGCTCTAAAAATAGCTTCGTTTTATGATTCCGATTGCCACTCTTATGACACCCCATTCTTGGATTCTGGGCCTCAGAAATTTTGCATACTTTTTTGTAATTTATTCTAGTCTTTTTCAAAATATTTTTTTTTTAAAGCTGATACCTCGCCCAACACTTTACAGAGAAGTAAATTCATTTTTTTATTTCATAAGATTCTATTTTAGTTTTCATGACTTTGCTTCTCATTCTCTTGTATGTAACATTTATTTTTTTTGAAGTTAGCATATTTTTTGTATCATTGTTTATTTAAAAATAAATATATTTATAATTTAAATGCTACTTTGAGTGTTGGTTTGGAAACATAACAAATGCTAAAAGGCAGAGTGCTAGATATGTGATTTCCTGAACTCTGTTATACTGAAGGCAGGCAGGCAAGCAGGCAGGCAGGAAGGAAGAAAGGAAGGAAGGAAGGAAGGAAGGAAGAAAAAAAGGAAGGAAGGAGAGAGAGAGAAAGGAAGAAAGGAATGAAAAGAAAGAAAGAACTTTCACACCTCTTTTCAAAAAAATCTACTCAGACATTCCATATTCTGGAGACAATAGGGGAAGCCGGGGAAGAACTATTGACTATGTTAAATTTTTTATTACATATTCTACTTAACTCTATACTACTCCTTCTGAATACTTTCTCCTATAGAACAATGTAATTAATATTTTATGTGTTTACTTTAATAATATCTGTCTCATAAGAAATAGAAGCTTATACATTCTCAAAATTGAATTATGTATTAAACCTCAATAAGCATTTTTGGATGGTTGACTAAATAAGACAATAAATGATAATCGGTTGGTTTAGTTTCCCAAAATTTCATTCCACTAGAGAGATATGGAAGGGATATTTCACTCCAAAAATGTCAAAATATCCTCTCTACTATGTGTAGAAATTTTGGAGTAATCTACAAAATTTCTAAACCAGTAGACTCAATCATAAAACATGTTTGCTCAGACTCAAATCCAGAAACCAGTTACACATCATTGTGAAAGAGACGTTGAAATTTCAACCTTAATTAATGTGCTGGTATATACTTTTTTGGTTCTAAGAATGAAAGTTAATGTAAAGTAAACATAAACAAAAAATACAAAAAAAGAGAGCCAGCGATTGATATCTATCCATTAATCATATCTGTGTAATGAGGAGTGAAACATCTTAAAAGCTTATATAATTTAATAAGACCCTCAACTGACAGGACATGGCAGTATTGTTTGCAGGTAACATGCAAGGAGACCAATTATAGCCGAAAGGAGGTGCCAATATTAGGAAAAAAGAATAAAAGAACTTTTGATGGGCATGACCTTATATAGAATATAGGGATTATAAATACCGCCATCTTTTAGAGGCTAACGTGTACCAAAGACAATGGGTGTAAATATAAGTATTCTTAAATATATATATAATCAATTGTCAGTTTTTCAAAATTTTCAAATTTATGCCAGAAATGCAGTTTCAGTCACCATTGTCACATCAAATAACATGAAATCAAGATACCAGAAATGAAAATATCCAAGGGCATAAATTTTCCTTTTTTCAAGTGTTTGATGTTTCTGTAGACAGAGTTGGTACTTCAGTGAGATAAATATATGCTGTGAAAACTCTCAGAGTGATTCTTGGGCTTATAACCTTGTTTGTGGATATCTTACAACATATGCAAATTACAGCAAGTTGGGGGAAAAAATTCTATTTTTTGTGCATTATTTAAAGTACCACTAAATTAGTACTGGGAAACACCGCAGCATAGTTTCAGATTCTAACCACCATTTATTAGATGTTTTTGTTTGTTTTGCTTTGTTTTTGAGACAGGGTCTCATTCTGTCACCCAAACTGGGAGTACAATGGCATAATCATAGTTCACTGCAGCCTTAAACTCCTGGGCTCCAGAAATCCTCTTGCCTCAGACTCCCAAATAACTATGACCAGAGGCATTTCCTACTATAGATGGCTTATTTTTTATTTCATTTTTTGTAGAGTCAGAGGTTTAGTGTGTAGCACAAGCTGGTCTTGAACTCCTGGGCCCAAGTAATCCTTCCTGCTTGGCTTTTCAAAGGACTTGGATAACAGGCAACAGTCACTGCATTTATTAGTTTTTTGACTCGAAGATTCGTTGATTTTCTCAAAGATTCGTTGATTTTCTCCATATGGGAAGCTCACTGGGTGACAATAAAAATTAAATTCTATTAAATGTAGAATATCGCTTAGCTGAGGTATGACAGTATATTTTATGAATTATTTTTAAAAATCCATTGGCTGTTTAACAGGTTAGAAAACACTTTCTTATAAGTCTATTTTCATTGCCATCTTAGAGATAAAATGCAAATCGTTCAAAATTATTTGTTTTATTACGAATAAGTAAATAGTAAGCCAAGATTTTCCTCTGGATATTCAGGCTCCAAGTCATATAATTTATAAAAATGATCTCACTAGAGTCTCCTAGTCTTTATTACATGAATTCATGGCAATAATTGAATTAAAAATGCAGAGAATAACACATCTGATTTTTTTCTGTATATTTCATATTCTCCTTCCCTCTCTTATTTAGACAACAAATATTCCATTTTTTAAACAAACCCAGTTTCTTTATCTAAAACTTTCTCTGAAAGTTTTCTTTCTCTAAAACTTTTTTTTTTTTTTTTTTTTTGAGTTAGAGTCTCACTCTATCTCCCAGGCTGGTGTGCAGGTGCACGCTCATGGTTACTGTTGACTAATTTTTTTATTTGCTGTAGAGATAAGGTCTCGCCAAGTTGCCCAGGGGGTCTCGAACCTGTGAGCACAGACAATCCTTTCGCCTCGGTCTCCCAAAGTGCTGGGATTATAGGCGTAAACCACAGCATCTGGTCCTAAAACTTTATTTTGAAGAATCAAGCAAATAGTTATTCGTTTATACTTCAGTATCTTTTAGTGCTGGATACAGCAGAAGCTATTTTCACTGCCTTTGTTTGTTTCTACATTATTTATTTATTTATTTATTTATGTAAATTTTAGAATTGGGGGTACATGCAAGGATTTGCTAAATAAGTTAATTGTATACTGTAAGTTTTGGTCTTATAGTGAGTCCTCCCTTCTCCTGGAAGTGGATATGGTACCCAATAAATCACTGTGTGCCCCTTCCTCTCCCTCCTTCCTTCCCTTAGCAATGCCCAGTGTTTGCTGTAAACTTTTGTGCTCCTATGCCCAGTGTTTAGGGCTGGCTTATGAGTGAGAACCTGCGATATTCAGTTTTTTGTTTATGTGATAGTTCACTTGGAATGATAGTTTCCAACTGTGTCCATGTTGCATATAATATTATTCTTCTTTATAGCTGTATTATACTCCATTGTATATAGGTACCACATTTTCTTTATCCATTCCATTATTGATGTGTATCTGGGTCGGTTCCATGTTTTTGCTATTGTGAACTGTGCTATAATAAACATACGTATTCGGGTATCTCTTTGGTAGAATTATTTATATTCCTTTGGTTATATTTGCAGAAGTGGAATTGCTGGATCATATGGTAGCTTAATTTTTAATTATTTGAGACATGCCATACTCTTTTCCACAAAGGTTGAACTAGCTTACATTCATACCCAAAGTGTAAAAATGTTTTGTTTTTTTTTTCTTCACAATCTCACCAGCACGTTATTTTTGACTTTTTAGTGATAGTCATTCTGACTAGTATAAGATGGTTTCTTATTTTAGTTTTGATTTGCATTTCTCTGATGATTAGTGATACTACGTATATTTTCATAGGATTGTTGACTGTTTGAATGCCTTCCTTTGAGAAGTGTCTGTTTATGTCCTTTGCCCACTTTTTAATATGGTTGTTTGTTGTTGTTTCCTGTCAATTTGTTTGAGTTATTTGTAGATGCTGGATGTTAAGTCTTTGTTGGGTGTACAGTTTTCAAATATATATATATGCATTTTGTGGGTTGTTTCTTTACTCTCTTGATGATTTCTTTTGCTTTTGAGGACTTGGTCATGAATTCATTACCCACTCCAATGTCCAGAAAAGTGTTCCCTATATTGTCTTCTAAGAGTCTTATAGTTTGAGGGCTTACACTTAAATCCTTCCTGCACTGTTTTTATGTCTTGAATAATATGTTTGTCTACCTACCCTTGGATATCATTCAGTTCTTTGCCATCCAGAGTCTGCCATCAGGGACAGGTCATTCTGGATTGGTTCCATTGCTTGATATCTGGAAAACCCTTTTGTAGATACCAACTGATTAAGGCTTTGGGGTTTTCTTGATCTTGATGGTTCTTCATCTGTGAGGACAGACTCTCTTCTTTATTTTTTGTTTTGTTGTCTTTTCAGTTAGATGGGTTGCAGTGACCATTTGTGATATCTTTCCCCATAAATTGCACCTCTGTTGGGGTGCTCTTCTCCTTTCCCTGGGGATGGTAGCTCAAGAGAGCCTAACAAATGTGTCTTGTTGCTCTTCTGGGTCTAGCTGTCTTATAAGAGTACTATTTTCTGGCTGGTGCTGAAGGGTGCCTGCAAGGTATGCAGTGATGCAAAGGTGCAAGTGTTGAATTCTAAAGAAAATGAATGGCAAACCTCTCTGGAGGACCCTTTGGGAAAGCTCTCTGATGCTTGTTCTGTGGGCTAGTCTGCAAGGTGTATGGTGACATGGGCTCTGTTCTTATCTCCTTCTTAAGGACTGTATTATTGTCTCAGGTGCTGTATGTGGACTATGCCAGTTTACTTCCAACCAGAAGGCGGTGGTGTCAGGAAACAGCCAACTGTGGTGGTGACTGTTTGCTTTTTGTTTGTCCTTTTTTTTTTTAACCTAAGGAAATACACAGATGAGCTAGACGATGGAAGGGCTAAGGAACTCCCAAAGTTCCTCAGTCCCTGGGTTTTTGAGAGGGATCTGAGGGAAATTTGGCTGGAGAGGGTAGGTCCAAATGGACCACTTTCCAGCTCCACACCTTTGTGCAGAACGGCTACCCTGGTGAAAAACGGGTGCTGTAGCTGCTGTGGCCATGTTGAAGGGGTGGCCTACCCATCTCAGTTGTACAAATGAGCTCACAAGTGGCTAGAGGTTGCCATGATGACAGGACATCCCCTCCCCTTTAACGCCCTCAGATTCCATTCTCTTGTCTGAAACTATTCACACCCAGAACTCAAAGTTTTATTCAGCTACAAGTTTTGCCCATGGGTTGAATCCAACTTTTCTGTGTTCCAGCTCCTTACCTGTGCACACTCAGTGGAAATCAGGAGGAAGGATGAGGCCACTAGTTGCTGTAGAAGTGCTGCAGGGATGTCAGAGCTGTCTGTTGCACAGAAGAGTTCACATGGGGAAAGAGGTGTTACAAGAATGACAGGGCACTTCACAGATTCCCTTTACTTGCTAGATCCTGTTGTCTCCACGTTTTAGACTTCTTTGGTATATATTGAAAAATCTAGGTTTTGTTTCTCGAACCAGACTCACTGGATCAAAAAAAATTTTGAGGGTGTTGTTTCTGTAATCTGTTTATTTAAAAAGCTTCCAAGAGAATACAATAATAATTTAGTTCAAAAACCATTGACAATCCCAATCTTTCTGTTTAAAATCTGTGTCTTAAAATGGATTTCAGTGACCTCCAAGACTCTTTAAAAATAAAAAAATTTGAAATCATTTAATGTTAGAATTAAAGAGAATCTGAGACCCTTTGCTCTAGCTCAGTGGTGTACAAATAAACTTATCAGGGAAATGTTGTTATGGCATAGTTTCATAGTCCTGAGACCAAGTGGAAAAAAGACTTAAGTTTTCTGATTGGAACATTACTGTTTGTGTATAAAGATTCTACAAATTATATTGAGCCAGTTGTAGCAAAATCAAAAACTCTTCTGTGTATTTTATTCCCTGGTCCCAGCTTTTTTCCCTAAAATGCTTGAGAAGTGGTCACCTACTTGAAATCCTTGAAAATTGTGTGATATGGGTTTTAACTCGTTAATTATATATAAGGACTATTGCTGATCTTTGAGATTCTGATTCTTTTTTCTTTCTTTTTTGAAGAAATTTATGATTCCAAGAAGTGAAATCCAAAGGCAAATTTCTTTTCCCTAGGGATTTGAACAAAATAGTCTTGAGATAGTAGCCAGAAGTCAAAGACAATTATCTTATATGAATTGGCCATGGGCCTGAATTAAATAAATCAAAGATCCCCCATGGCAAATAGTAACTGAAAGTTTTCATCAAAGACTGGGAGTATATATGGGTATAATACCAAAGTACATGCTCCTTCTGAATTTTACATTTTTATAGAAAAACCCCTATGAATGTCCTTATCACTCTATGCATCTTAACATTTGCCACCAAAGTTTCAGTTATCACTGCTCAGAAATAAATGGAATGTCCTTTTATAATACCATCAGAAATCCTTTAGTTTTTAAACAAAGTTTTCAAGATGTTTATAGGCTTAGTTCCAAGGATCTGCACCTCCTAAGTTTCCCATGACTGGTACCGTGAGCTCCTAGTAAAGAGATGGCTAGTGTATTTTAATCTGTGGGGTAATTATTATTAATTAATGTTGGCTGGAACAATAAGTGCTTTGTAAACTAGTTAATACTTGCCATGAGTTAGTGGAGAGTCTATGTTTATTTTGCTCATTTTGTCAATTTGATAAGGAGCTTACTAGTTTTATTTTATAAACTTCACAACAGGCTTAATAGCATCGCTATTATGATGGTGAGTATCATCATTGTTACCATCATTCCCATTTTCCAGAGGAGGATAGTGAAGTGTAAAAAAAATGAACAGTTCAGATTCATAAAGCTGCTGATTTGCAAAGATAAGACATAAACACAAAGCTCACATCAATAACCACTACACAATGCTACTCATAACCATCATGCATCTAAATTTTCACTACTGCATTTATTCTTTTAATAGACGAAGAAATAATGTTCAAACACAGTTAACAACATAATTTTATCTGGCTACAATAGCTATTTACAACCTCGATTAGAAATGGACACAGAAAGAAAAAATCACTACTACAAGAATAAATATTTAAAATTATGCCCTTATCTAAGGTGGATGAGAAGAGTATTCAGAAAATAATTAGTTTATGTGACTGCAAGTATGATTAAGTCTAATATCTCCTGAATCTCCCTTTTAAAATTCAGAAACCTCAGCTTCTACTTTACAAAAAATTCCTTGAATTGAGTCATTCATCTATTTTTCTTTTATTTTAAAGAATGTACATTTAGGGAAACCAGACCAAAAAAGAGTGAATAAGAGCCAAGGTCCATTAGAATGACAATGGGCTATTTGATCTGATGCAATTGTTTTCAGATTGAAATAGCTTATTTACATATTTTTTGTTCTAGTGACCTGACTGACATTTATGTTTTGAATTGTCATTGACCTAGAGATGTTTTCTATCTACCCACCCAAAAAATTGACTGGGAAAAATCCCAGAATTAAACAGTCATATTTTAGTAATTCATCAGTAATTAAAGTCTTGAGATCTATGGCAATTTTACTTTAAAATGTCTGTTCTAGTACCTCAATGGTTTACTGGCTGGTTCCAAGAGAATACTACTTCAAAAAAGCAATATTGATTTTACTATATCCCCTTTTAAGACTTCGTTTTTTGTTGTTTTATGCTGGACTTAAATTTTAACCTGGTCTACACAATGTAATCTTTTTTTAATGGTTTAAAGGCATTACATTAACATAATTTGCTTCCTCTGAGCTGAATATTTTTTCACTCATTTTAATTGCTGAATTACTCAACTTAATCTATTACTTAGTTCTCAATAAAATTAGGACACATTTTAGCATTATATTTACTGCATTATAAAGTGATTTTATTTCATATACTCACAAACACATACTGTATTACAGTATCTTTAGAAATAAATCGGTTCATATGCGTTCACATGTTATGAAGATACTATCAAAATAATAGTGATTATTAAAAAGTGATGGACAAGAAAAAAGTATAGAAAAAAATAGATATACAGAATGAAAATAATTTGCATCATTCACCACTATTTTAAAACATATCAGGATCTTTACATACCATTCAAAGTTGTAAAGCACATAAATTTGGTCTTTGAACCTCTATATTTGGTCCTCCTTTTTCTGTTTCACACAATCAAATTTCTATTGTACTATAAATTTTATTTGACAGTGACATACTTAGCAAATGAACTAATAATATAAAAGAGACATATTCATTTTAAAGAAGTCTTCTTTCTTTACTTTTAAGGTGAAATAAGCAGAGATTTGAAGCAGGCCACACACATAAAGGTAGCATGTATACTCAGAGAAGGCAACCTAGCCAATCCTAACCATGTAGGTCCTTGAAATGCACCCATCAGATTAAAATTATGGACTCTCTTTCATGCATAGCACACCCTTTCAAGAAAGCATCAGTTCAGTTCAGAAAACACAGTCTACATGATGTATTTTTTATTATAATAGGATCACTGAATATAAAATCTATCCTCTTAACATTTTAAGTGCAAAATACAGTATTGTTAATTATAGACTAAAGACTAATTAAAGTATTGTTAATTATAGATTTCCTGTGTTTCTGCCACTGGATGGAAACCACCATTATATTATCTGTTTCTATATGTTTGACTATTATAGATATCTCATATAAATGAAATAATACAGTACAGTTGAGCCTTTTTTGAACCGTACAGACTTCAACTGTGAGGGTCCACTTAGAAGCAGATTTTTTCTACCTCTGCCATCCCTGAAACAGCAAGACCAATCTCTTTTTCTCATCCTACCCATTATGAAGACAACAAAGATGAATAATTTTATAATGATCCACTTCTACTTAGTAAATAGTAAATAAATTTTTTATGATCCTCTTCATATTTTCTCTTTCTGGTTTACTTGATTTTAAGAATACACTACATAATATATACAACACAAAATATTTGTAATCAACTATTTATGATATTGTTAAGTCTTCTGGTCTATAGTAGGTTACTAATAGTTAAGCTTTTGGAGAGTCCAAAGTTGTACATGGATTTTTCTGCATGAGAGGGAGGAAATTAATGCCCTTAAGCCCTGTATTTTTCAAGGTTGCATTTGTCTTTTTATAACTGGCTTAATGCACTTGGTGTAATGTCCTCAAAGCTCATCCATGCTGTAGCATATATAAGATTTAACCTCATTTTAAAAGATGAATAGTATTCCATTGTATATGCACACCACATTTTGCTTATCCATTCATCCACTGATGGATAGGTGGGTTGCTTTTACATTTTGGCTCTTTGTGAATAATGCTGCTAAGAACGTGGATGTGTGAATACCACTCTTCAAGACCGTGCTTTCAGTTCTTTGGGGTATATACCCAGAAGTTAAATTGCTATATGATATGGTATTTCTATTTTCTATTTTTAAGGGACTTTCCAGGCTACTTTTCATAGCTCCTGTACCATCTTACATTGCCACCAACAGTGTTCAAGGGCTTCAATTTTGTCCCATCCTTAACAACACTTGCTATTTTCTGCTTTTTGATAATAGTCATTATTATTTGTGTGAGGTGGTATCTCACTGCAGTTTTGATTTGCATTTCCCTAATGATTAATGATATTGAGTATCTTTTCATATGTGTATTGTTCGTTTGTTTATCTTCTTTGAAGAAATATCTATTTCATGCCTTTTGTACACTTTTGAATCAAGTTGTTTGGTTTTTGTTGACTTTTAAGAGTTCTCATTATAGGCTTTATATTAACTCCTCAGATAAAATTTGCAAATATTTTCTTCCATTATGTGTGCTGCTTTGGTTTTTTAATTTTGATTTTATTTTAAAGATGTGGAGCACAATTCAGGATTGGGTATACACGTGGTCATTGTACAGTTAAAGTTTAGTTTCCCTTTGGTTCCTGGTTTGAGATTAGATACCTTTATTGATGTTGTCCCCACTTGCCTCCAGCAGTATCCCGCTACTGCCAATCTCTTTCTTATAGTATTATTGTAAATGTTCAGGGCCTGTGTATGAGTGAGAACATGTATACTCAGTTCTTTGTTTTTCTGAGAGATAACTGAGTATTATAGATTCTCAATCTATCCAAGTTGCTGTGAAGTTCATATATATGACCTTTCTTATGGCTGCATAATATTTAATCATGCATATATACCACATTTTTATTTACTCAGTTCAGTTTTGATGGGCAGCACAGTTGGTTCCATGTTTTTGCTATTGTGGATAGTGCTACAATAAACCTGCATATGCAGATATCTTTTATTGTATAATGATTTTAGTTCTTCCAGGTATATTCACAGTAGGATGGTTGCTGGGACATATGGAAGGTCAATTTCTAGTTCTTTTAGAAATCGCCACACTGTTTTCCATAGAAGTTGAACTGGTATGCATTCCCACCAGCAGTGCAGAGGTGTTCCCTGGTCTTTGTATCCTTGCCATCATCTATGGTTGTTTGTTTTATTAATGATGACCATTTTTACTGGAGTTAGGTGGTATCTCAATGTGGCTTTGACTTGCATTTCTCTGATGATTAGTGAGGTTGGACACTTCTGCATATGTCTGTTGGCTGCCTATATATCTTCTTTTGAGCATTATCTAATCATGTCTTTTGCCTACTTTTTAATGGGGCTGTTTATTTTTTCCCTTTTGGCACATTCGAGTTCCTTATAGATCCTGGATGTTAGGCCTTTGTCAGATACACATTTGGCAAATCTTCTGATGTGGCCAGTCAAATTTCCAGCACCATTTACTGAATCGTTTCTCCTCTCCCCAGTGGTTGTTGGTGATGTTTTGTTGAAGATGAATGGTTTGAGAAGTTGAGATTTTGCTTCCAGAATCTCCATCCTGTTCTATTAGACTATGTGTCTGTTCTTGTACCAATACCAGACTGTTTTGATTACAATAGCCTTATACAAAAGTTTAAAGTCTAGATGTGTGATATCTCCTGCTTTGTTTCCTTGCTCAGGATCATTTTGACTATTCTTGGTGGTTTATGTTTCCATATAAATGTATTTAGTGGGCAATGCATTGAATCTCTAGATTGCCTTTGATAGGATGGACATCTTAACAATGTTGATTCTTCCTTCCCATGAGCATGGAATATTTTTCCATTTGTTTATATCTTCTTGGATTTCTTTGAGCAGTGTTTTGTAGTTTTCATTGTAAGGATCGTTCATTTATATGATTAGAAAGATGCGGAGATATTTTAATTTTTGGTGGCTACTGTGAATGGGATGGCGCTCTTTATTTGGTTCTCTACCTCTTTGTAGTTGTTGTATAAGAATGTGACTGTTGTTTGCACATTTAATTTGTACCCTGTGGCTTTCCTAAAGTCCTTTATCAGTGCAATGAGGTTTTTGACAGATTCTGTTGGATTTTAGAGGTATAAGATCATATAATCAGCAAATAGGGATAACTTAACTTCTTCTTTTCCTATTTGGATACCCCTAATTTTCTTCTCTTGTCTAATTGCTCTAGCTAGGACTTCCAACACAATGTTGAACAGGAGAGGTGAGGGTGGGCAGTCTTGGCCTGTTCTGGTTTTCAGGAGAAATGTTTCCAGCTTTTGTCCATTTGACAATATACTGGCTGTGGGTTTATTGCAGATGGTGCTTACTATTTTGAGGTATTTTTCTTCTATACCTAGGTGTTCAAGTGTTTTTATCAAAAAGAGATGCTGGATTTTATCAAAAGCCTTCTTCTGTATCTAATAATTATCATGTGGTTCTTGTTTTTACATCTGTTAATGTATTTAATTACATTTATGTTCTTACAGATGTTGAACTAGCCCTGCAACTGGGGGATGAAGCTTACTTGGTCAAGGTGGATGATTTTTGAGATATATTGTTGGATCCAATTTGCTAGAATGTTATTGAGAATGTTTGTATAAATGTTCATTATAGATATTTGCCTGTAGTTCTCTTTTTTTCATTGGATCTTTACCCAGTTTGGGTATCAGTGTGATGTTAGATTTGTAAAATGATTTGGGGAGAGTTCCATTTTTCTCAATTACCTGGCATACTTTCAACAGGAAAGATGTCATCTCCTCCTTGTAGGTTTTGTAGAATGCCATTAGAAAGACATCTGGTTCAGGGCTTTTTTTATAGGTAGATTTCTTATGAGTCAATTTTCTGGGTTGTTATTGGTCTATTTAGTGTCTCAATGTCTTCTTGTTTCAACCTTGGGAGGTTGTGTGATGTGAGAAAGTCCTACATGTCATTTAGGTTATCAAGTTTATTTCCATACTGGTTTGCACAGTAGTCTCTAATAATCATTTGTGTTTCTTTGTGGTCAGTTGTGTTTGATCTATTGCATTTCTGATTGTGTTTATGTGGGCTCTTTCTCACTTTTTCTTGGTCATTCCACCTAGGGGTTCATCAATCTTATTTATCCTTTCTAAGAACCAACTTTGTGTTTTGTTGATTTTTTCTATGATGTTTTTGTCTTCTATGTGCCATATTTGGGCTTTTACTTTGGTGATTTGGATTCTCCTGCTAAAGTTAGCATTTTTGTAGTCATTTCTTTCTAGCACACTCAGGTGATTTGTTGGGCTGTTTACTTGTGATCTTTCCATTTCTTGTTTCGTGCTCATAAAGATATAAATTTCCCTTTTTTTTTTTTTGAGTTGGAGTCTCACTCTGTCGCCCAGACTGGAGTGCAGTGGCTGCTCCCAGCCACCACAGCCTCAACCTACTAGGCTCCAGTGATCCTTCCACCTCAGCCTTCTAAGTAGCTGGAACTACAGGTGCACACTACCATGCCCGGCTAATTTTTGATTTATTGTAGAGATGAGGTCTCGCTAAGTTGCCCAGGTGGGTCTTGAACCCACGGGCTCAAGCAATCCATTCACCTCAGCCTCCCAAAGGCGTGGGATTACAGGCTGAGCCACTGAGCCCGGCTTAAATTTCTCTTTTAAAACTGCATTCATGGCATCTCAGAAGTTTTGATAAGATGTTTTTTAATTTTCTTTTATTTCCAGGAATATTTTAACCTGTTTTGATTTCTGTGTTAACCCAGTTGTTCAGCATTGCCCTGTTTAGTGTCCATGTCTTTGTGGAACTTGGGGGAATTCAGCTGGTGTTGATATTTATTTATATTCCACTATGGTCTGAGAATGTGCATGGCTGTATTTTGATCCTATGAAATTTGTTTATGCTTGATTTGTGGTCGAAGATGTGATCAGTCTTGAAGTATGTTCCAAGTGGTGATGAGTAGAATGTATATTCTGTGCTTGTTTATTGTAGTATTCTGTATGTATCTACTAAGTCTGTTTGGTCAACCAAGTTGAGATTCTGGATCTTTTTGTTGATTTTTTTTTTTTTTTTTTTTTGCCTCAATGATCTATCTAGGGTTGTTAGTGGGGTATTTAAGCCCCCAGCTATAATAGTGTTAAAATCAGTATCTTTTTTTACTTCATTTAGTAGTTGCTTTATAAACATTGATGCTTTTGTGCTGGGTGCATATGTATTTAGAATGGACATTTCCTGTTGATGGATTGAAACTTTTATCATTATGTAGTGTCCTTCCATATCTTTTTTAACTTTTGATAGCATAAAGTTTGTTTTGTCTGATATTAAGATCATGACTCCTGTCTTCTTTTGTGACCCATTCATCTGTAAATTAGTCATTCATCCTCTAACTCTGAGTCTGTGTGCATCCCTTGTGGTGAGATGAGTTTCCTGGATGCAGCAAACTATTGGGTCATTTTTTAATCCAGTATTCCAATCTGTGTCTTTTCATTGGTGCATTTAGTCCATTCACATTCAGACTGAGTATTGAAATGTGAGTGTTTATCACCATCATGAGGTTCTTATAAAGTTTTTTCTTTGTTTTCTTTTAACTTTTGGGCTGATGTATGCGTGTATTTTCAAGTTTACAATCATGATGTATTCTCTGTTGATTCTCCAGTTCTCTTGGGATGTGCATGGTTATTCTTTCTTTCTTTCTTTCTTTCTTTCTTTTTTCTTTCTTTCTTTCTTTCTTTCTTTCTTTCTTTCTTTCTTTCTTTCTTTTGTACTTAATACATTTGTATGTGTCTCCTATAGAGCTGGTCTGGAAACTGCCTAATCTCTTAGGGATTGGATGTCTAGGAATGATTTTAACTCTCAATCACAGATGAAGCAGGCTTTGCTGGATAGGAAATTCTTGGTTGAAATTGCTTATCTTTGAGGACTTTGAAAATTGGACTCCTGTCTCTTCTAGCTTGTAGTGTTTCTGCCAATATGTCTTCTGTTATTCTGGTTGGTTTTCCCTGGTAGGTAGACTGACCTTTCTTTCTTGCTGTCATTAGAATTTTTTCTTTTGTAACTACTTTGGGTAGGCAAATTACTACTTGTCTAGGCATTGGCCTTCTCATTTGATGTTTTGCCAGGATTCTCTGTATCTCTTGTGTTTCGATGGTCACATCTCTAGGAGATGAGGATTGTTTTCTTGGATAACCTTCCAGAATATTTGCTCCAAGTTATCCTCTGTTTCCTTTTCTTCTTCTGGAATACCAATAAGGTATAGGTTTGGCCTCTTGATATAATCACACATCTCTTGGAGGCCTTGTTCTTTCTTTCTGTGTTTTCTTGCTACAGTTTTACAGATAGATTAATTACATGTTTTGATCTTCATGTTCTGAGATTCTTTCTTCTGCTTGATTATTCTGCTTTGCAGTCTTTTCATTCTGTAATTTATTTCCTGGCTGAAGTTTTTTTGTGGCCAAAATCTCAGTTACAAGTTCTTTCAGTGTTGCTTCTTATCTTTCTTTAGTCTTATTCATTCTTTCCATTCATTCCTTAATCCCTGTCGTATTATGGGGCTAGTTGTTGATGACTTCCATTGTTTGGGTTCTGAGGTCTGATTTTTCCATTTTTTTTTTCTTGGATACCTTTGTGTTCTTCTGTTGATCTTCCACATTTGTGACAGATCTACTTCTTTTTCCTTTAGTTCCATTATTCAGTGGCAGTGTGAGAGGCTTTCACTTCTGATGTTTACTCAGTCCTCTATTCTTCCCTGATCAGGCCTCTAAATTTGTTTTATTTTGAAACAGGGTTGGTAGTGGAATGTTTTGCTGCTTCTTGTGGTTTTGAGAGTCAAATAAGTTAGAGGAATGGGAGGTGGATTCAGAAACTAATTGCAAATCAATCACAGTGTTCACTTTCACTGACTGGGGTATGGGTTTCCTGAGACCCACTCCCCACCACCACTCTATATGATGATGCAATAGGTATATGTGTGTACTCCCTGAGTCCAAGATATGGTTATAGTAATGAGGAGAACAGAGAAAAGTAGAGTGGCATAGGATGGACAAAAATTAAAAAAATAAATGGCACAATAATGAAAGCAGAAAATGGAACCAAAAGCAATTAAACACACACAATCACACACACACACGCATGCACGCACACACACACACACACACACACACACACATACACACACGCACACACACACACACACTGGAAAATAACAAAACAAACAAAAAAATCCCCTAAAAGACGGGAAAACCAAACACACACACACTCATACCCAACACAAAATGAAAGAAGATAAGAGGAAAAAGAAAAAGAAAAAAAGGAATGCAAATTGAATCGCCATGCATACATTCGCACACACATTAAAGCAAAAAAAAAAAGAGAAGAACAAGCAAACAAACAAACTGAAAGGTTAACACTCAGCCATTCACATACACACATAAATGAAAATAAAAAATGAAAGAAAAAAAGAAAAAAAGAAGCAAGAAAAAAGGAAAAAAAACGGAGGGGTGGGGAGGATGCAGATTGAACCCTCACAGATAAAATCACACACAAAGATAAAAGAAAAAAGAAATTTTTTTAAACCTTGCCGTCTTGTGTAATTGTTCCTCTCAGTTGCTCCCAGGTAAGCCTCTCTACTTTCTCCTGCAGAGAGGCCTCCACTTTCACAATTTCCTCAGCAGGTGGCTTAGGGAAGGAGGAGGGGGTGGGGGTGAATGGGACTTCAGACCTCCTATCCCACTCTCATATGATATGGGGGTTCCCCTCCTGAAGGGAGGTACAGGATTGTCTCTTCCTCAGGTATGGGCTGGGCAGGTGCCCCAGTCAGGCTTATTCTGGGGTAGAGTCCTTATACTGTGGCTGATATCCAGGCTCCAGCTAGATTCATCCCTCTCTGTCATGACCCAGTTTGTGGGTCTGACATTCAGAGGACTGCTGGAGAGGAGGGGGTTGGGTCAGCCCTGGACTCACTGCCGATCTCTTCAGGGGTCTTCTTCATTTTTTTTCAGTTTTACCCTTTGTCTCATGGTTAAATCAGGGTAGGATGTGGGGCACCTGAGTCTCAGCACTCATCCTGTCCCCCTGGAGGTTGTGCTTTTGGGATATTTCCTCTGGGTCACTATCAGCCCATGAGGAGTTAACCCACCAGTTACAGAGAAAAAGCCTGTCACATTGTGGTGAGCAAACCAGAGCACTTCCCTGCCCAATTTTCTTAAAAAAAATTTTTTTTTTAATAAAGATGTGGGGTACATTTCAGGATTAGGTATACAAACGATTATGCAGGCACCCTTGTTAATGAGGTATGCCCCTCCCTCCCCCAGCAGTTTCCCTCAACTGCCAATCCCACCCCCGCACTCCCAAAGTTTCCCACTACCTCCAATCCCTTTCTTATAGTATTATAATTGTTCAAGGTCCGTTTATGAGTGAGAACATATGGTACTCTGTTCTTTGTTTCTAGTGTGGTGATTTCTGAAAGAACTAGAAATTGACTTTCCATATGACCCAGCAATTCCCCTATTGGGAATATACCCAGAGGAACTCAAGTCATTCTACAAAAAAGATACCTGCACACGTATGTTTGTTGCAACCCTATTCACAATAGCAAAAACATGGAACCAACCATGTTGCCCATCGAAGCTGGACTGGATAAAGAAAATGTGGTACATACACACACTGGAATATTATGCAGCCAAAAAGGAGCTGATCATACCCAATTGTCAAGATGATGACAGGGTGCCTGTTTTGTCTTCTCCAGTGGAGATCTACTTCTGTCTCTCTCCCTGTGCTCCCTCAGCAGCCCTTACTGCCAGTGTCCGGCCAGCCACTGTGATGGTGAGGTAAAGTCTGGAGCCAGCAGTCACTCACAACAGTTCTTCCTGGTAAGTGATTTGCTGATTTAAAGAAATGGCACTCAGTTTCTGAGCCCTGTGAAGTGCTAGGGTCCAAGCAGACAAGTGGTGGCACCAGCCACTTCACCCAGAAAACCTTGGCCACTTGCTCCCAAGTCCTCATTGTCAGTCACTCACACACCCACTTACAGACATGCACACAAAATCGTCCATACACTCACTCATTCACACTGGGACTCACACAGTCTGACTGACTCTGCCACCATCTTCCTCCAGGAATTCTATGTGTTGCTCATTAACTGTGTTGATAATATCTTTTTTTTTTTCTGTCACAGAGTCTCACTCTGCTGCCCAGACTGGTGTGCAGTGGCATGATCATGGCTCATTATAGCCTTGAATTTCTAGATTCAAGTGCTCCTTCTACCTCAGTCTTTCTAGTAACTAGGATTACAGGTGCACATCACCACACCTGGCTAATTAAAAACAAAAACAAAAAAATTGTAAGAATGGGGTTTTGATATGTTGCCCAGACTGGTCTTCCACCTCTGCCTTCCAAAGTGTGGAGATTACAGGAGTGAGCCATCATGCTCAGCTGATAATGCTTCTGAAATACACATTGTTTTCTACAATGAAATGAGTTTTTATTTGTTGTTGCACTTGTGCCTTTGGTGTCATCCAAGAAATAATCACCATACCCAATGTTAAGAAGTTTTCCCTTTGTTTTATTTTAGGAGTTTGTAGTTTTAGGTATTACATCTAGGTTTTTGATGCATTTTAATTTATTTTTTTTTAATTGTTGTGTAGTGTAGTGGTTCAACTTCATTTTTTGCATGTGGAAATTCAGTTTAAAAAAAATTTTTTTTAAAGACTGTACTTTATTTTTGAGTGATTTTGGCACACTTCTCAAAAAATCATTTGACTACATAAGTGAGGATATATCTTAAGACTCTTATTAGTCTATATTTCTGTCTGTATTTTAGTATCACGATGTTTTGATCCAGCATTGCTCTTTTTTTTTTTTTTGGTATGATGTATGGTATGTATTTTTTTTTAATTTTAATTTTTAATTTAAAAGATGTAGAGTACAATTCAGGGTTAGGTATACGAATATTCATTATGTGGGTACCCTTGTGGATGAGGTGTGCCCTCACTTCCCCAGGCAGATTTCCACTACTGGCAATCCTGCTTCCCCACCACCCTCCCGGCAGTTTCTCACTACTGCCAATACTTTTCTTATAGTATTACGATAATTGTTTAAGATCCACTTATGAGTGAGAATATGTGATACTCAGTTCTTTGTTTTTGTGAAAGATCACTCAGTATTATAAGATCGTCTAAGTCTATCCAGGTTGCTGTAAAATTCATGATTTTGTTCTTCTTTATGGCTGCATAATATTCCATCATGTATATGTACCACATTTTAAAAATTCAATCCTCTTTTGATGGGCAGCATGGTCAGCTCCATGTTCTTGCTACCGTGAACAAGGCTACAATATGCGTAAATGTGCAGGTATCTTTTTTACAGAGTGATTTGTGTTCTTCTGGGTATATTAACAGTAGGGGGATTGCAGAGTTGTATGGAAGGTCGATTTTTAGATCTTTTAGGATTTGCCACACTGTTTTCTACAGAGGCTGTACTAGTTTACACTCCCACCAACAGTGTAGAAGTTTTCCCTTTTCACTGCATCCTCTCCAGTATCTGTTGTTTTTTGAGTTATTGGTGATTGCCATCCTGACTGGAGTTAAGTTGTACTTCAGTGTGGTTTTAATTTGCATTTCTTTGATGACTAGTGAGGCTGAGCATTTTTTCATGTATCTGTTGGCTGCTCATATGTCTTCTTTTGAGTGCTGTCTATTCATATCTTCTGCCCACTTTGTAGTGAGGCTGTTTGTTTTTATCTTTTTGACATGTTTGAGTTCCTTGTAGATCCTAGATGTTAGACCTTTGTCAGACATACAGTTGGCAAATATTTTTTCCCAGTCTGTGGACTGTTTCCCACTCTCTTGATGGTTTCTTTGGCTTTGCAGAGCTTGTCAGTTTGATGAAGCCCCACTTGTCTATCTTATGGCCTATCTTATGGTCTGTCTTATGGCCTGTCTCTTATGGTCTGGGCCTTGTGATTTTGATCAGGAATTGACTGCCAGTTCCAATTTCCATAATGGTGTCTCCTGCATTTTCTAAGGTTCTTATAGTTTGAAGTTTTACATTTAGGTCTTTGATCCATTTAGAGTTGATTTTTGTGTATGGTGATAGGTAGGGATCTTGTAATCTTCTACTTGTGGTCAGCCAGTTTGCCCAGAACCAGATGCAACATACCGCAAAAGAGTAAGAGCCAGCATACTGCTAAAAAGACAGAAATTGGAACTATTTCCACTGAAAACCGGAACAAGTCAATGTTGCCCGCTCTCACCCCTCCTTCTCAACATAGTTTTGGAAGCCTTAGCTAGAGCAATCAGACAAGAGAAGAAAATCAGGAGTATCCAAATAGGAACAGAGGAAGTCAAGTTATCCCTCTTTGCAGATGACATGGTTCTATACCTCAAAAACCCGAGAGAATCTGTCAAAAACCTCCTTGCACTGATAAAGGTCTTTGGTAAATGTTAAAGGTAAAAAATTGACTTGCAAAAGATAGTCGCATTTCTATACACCAAAAATAAACAAGTAGAAATCCAAATAAAAAGCACAATCCCATTCACAATAGCCACACAAAAAAAGAAATACCTTAGCATCTTCCTACCTTTACAAGGAAAACTACAAAACACTGCTCAAAGAAATCAAAGATGACACAAACAAATGGAAAAATATTCCATGCTCATGAATTGGAAGAGTCAATATTGTTAAGATATCCATCCTACCCAAGACAATCCACAGATTTAATGCAATTCCCATTCAATTACCAGTAGCAGTTTTTTCAGACCTGGAAACGACAATATAGGAATTCATATGGAACATAAACAACAACAAATTACCAAAACAATCTTCAGCACAAAAAGAAAAAAGAAAAAAAAAGTCAGGAAGTATCACACTCCCAGACTTTAAACTTTATTATAAAACCATGATGATCAAAACAGCCTGGTATTGGTACAACAACAGGCATATAGACCAATGGAATAGGATAGAGATTCCTGAAGCAAAACCTCAATTCTCAACCAACTCATCTTCGACAAAGCCTTCAGCAGCCATGACTGGGGAGAGGAGAACCTCTTCAGTAAATGATCTCCTCTTCTTTTCTAAAGATTGCTTTGGCTCTTTGGGGTCCCTTGAGTTTACATATGACTTTTAGAATGACCTTTATTTTATTTTATTTTTTTCTGTTTCTGCATAAGATATTATTGGTAGTTTTACAAGCATTGTAGATAATAGTAAGAATTGTAGATAATTGTAGGAATTGTAGATAATTGTAAAATTCTGTAGATAATTTGGAGTAGTATGAACATCTCACAATATTAAGGATCCTAATTTGTGAAAATGAGATTTGTTTTTATTTATTTATAATTTCTCTGCAATGAATTGTAGTTTTTATTGTACAAGTTTTTCACTTTCTTCATTGGTTTAGTTAAATTTTAAGTATTTTATTTATTTTATTATTGTTGTAAATGGAGCTTTTTTGTAATTATCTTTTTAGATAGTTTATTGCTAACATATAGAAATAAAACTGATTTTTCTGTGTTTAATTTTTATCCAGCCACTCTGCTGAATTCATCAATCAGTTCAAATTTATCCTAATAATTAATTAGTTCTATTAAAGCTTAGTTTGGGAATCTTTAAAGTATTCTACATAGAGTAACACATAATCTGTATATTACTTCTTATTTTTCATTTTGAATGTTTCTTTTTTTCTATTTATTCCTGATTTAGTCTTGGTAGGTTTTGTTTATCTAGAAGTTTGTTTATTTCATCTAATTCATCTAATTTCCTGGCATACAATTATACATATTACTCTCATAATACGTTTTCTGTAGCATCAATAGTAATTTGATCTCTTTTATTTCTCATCTTTATGTGAGTCATATTTCTTTTTATTGATTTTTTTCTATTGTTTTTCAATTATCTATTTTGTTGAGCTCTGCTCTAATTTTCACTCTTTCTCCTAGACTTTGGGATTAGTTTATTCTTTTTTTCTAGCACCTTAAATTGCAAAGTATAAGTTGTTGACTTGAGATCTTTCTTTCTCTTTCTGTTGTTTTCTCTTTCTCTTAATGTAAGTATTTAAGGCTAAAATATCACCCTGAGCAGACTTTCACTACATACGTTTTAGTGTGTATATTTTTTTTTTCTTTTTTTCATTCTTGTCTAAGTATATTTGAATGTCCCTTTGTTTTTGACTTTGATCCGTTGTTTGGTTAACAGCATGTTATTTAATTTCCACAGATTTGTGAGTATTACTTTTGTTATAGATTTCAAACTCCATTGTGTTGTGGTCAGAGAAGCTGCTTTGCATGATATCTATCTTTTTACATCTGTTGAGACTTAACTTGTGGTCAAAAATGTGATTTGCCTAGAAAACATCCCGTGTGCACTTGTGATTAATATGTATATTATTGTTGTTAGATACAGTGTTCTGTGTATGTCTGTCAGATATAGTTGAGTTATCATGTTGTTTAAGTTTTTAATTTTTTAACCTATCTTCTGTCTTGGTTATTCTATCCATTATTTAGAGTGGGAAATTAAAATATCCAACAATAATTGTAGTACTGTATATTTGTAGTACTGTATATTTTTCCTTGCAATTCTGCCAGTTTTTGCTTTATATGTTTTATGGGCTATCATTCAGTGTCCAAATGTTTAGCATTATACTTTTTTTCTTCCTGAATTAAAGCTTTTATTAATATATTGAGTTGATGCATAAGTTTGTAGTGTTTTATGTTTGCCCAGGTTGCATGATGGTTGACGGGTCATAGTACATCACATTTGTCAATTCTCAGGTTGACTGAAGGGGATCATCATGGATTAAATTATTTAAACGATTTTTGTAAAAATCTCGATGGTCTTTTTATACATGCAAAATCACTCAGGCCAAAGTGACCCTCTTTGAAACTACAAAACCATTTTGTTGCTATGTTTTCTCTGATGGCATTCTCTCATGCACAGCAAAAGTGTTTTGAGCTGCCTTTGCTGCATTTATTCCTCTGTTAAAACAGAAGAATATGTTGGAAGTATTCATTTTTCCACTTGACACACCATCTTCTATACCCCATAAATAGCACTGACTTTCTTCAAATCTGCAAAATGCAAGGTGTATTCACAAGCACAGCATTGTCACTCCAAATGACAAATGACAAACAATAAACAAACTCCTAACACTGCAGGAGTTTGTCAAAAACAAATGTTACAAACTAATACTACATATGTCAAACTAATACTACATATGTCAAAAACAAATGCTACAAACTAATACTACAACCTAATATAATGATGTTCTTTGTCTCCTCCATACTTTTTGAATTAGATTTTATTATGTCTGACATTACTATAACTACCAGTGCTCTCCTTTGGTAATTATTTTCATGGAATACCCATTTTTTTGCTTTCAAAATAAAACAAATTATTTTTTGGACATAAAGTTGGTCATATGTAGACAGCATTTAGTTAGATCAGGTGGTTTTTATCCACTCTCCCAATCTCTGTCTTTTGTTTAGAGATTTTAATTAATTTATATTTAAAATAAGTGCTGACAAGGAAGGACTTCTTTCATTTTGATATTTGTTTACTATATGTCATAATTTTTGTCCTTCATTTTCCATATTATTCCCATTTTTTTTTTACTTTATTTTTGGTAGTGAAATGTTCAAATATCTTTCTCATTCATTTTGTATTATTGAAAAAAGATGCCAAATTCTGTAAAATATTTTATGATGGTTTATTTTGAGCCAACCTGAGTATTTAGACCTGTGGTATACAATCCTAGGAGGTGTTGAAAGAGTGTACTTACCGTGGTTGAGTGATAACTTATACAAAATGTGAGAGGACAGAAGTTGCAAGAAAATAATAATAAGTACATGTGAAATTTACACTGGTTCAATCCAAAGAGGTGAAACATTTCCAAGCAGAGGCCACAAGTTATAGGTGGATATAGTGATTTTCTCACTGGCATTTAGTTAGCTTAATTATCTAAGACATTATAAAAGCAGTAAAGGAAACTGGCAGCTTTGGGAAGGTTACAAAGCAGGGTTTTTTGATATGTAGATGAAGTTTTGTGGGCAGTGGTAGTAGATTATTTTACTTATTTTTTATTTTTTTCCTCTTTTAATTTTTATTTAAAAATTATAAGGGCCGGGTTCGATGGTTCAGCCTGTAATCCCGCGCTTTGGAAGGCTGAGGTGAGTGGATTGCCTGAGCCTGCGGGTTCAAGATCTGCCTGGGCAACTTGACCAGACCTCATCTCTACAATAAAACAAAAATTAGCCGGGCGTAGTTGCGCGCGCCTGTAGTTCCAGCTACTTGGAAGGCTGAGGCTGAAGGATCGCCGGAACCCAGCAGGCGAGGCTGTGGTGGCGGCCACTGCACTCCAGTCTGGGCGACAGAGTGAGACTCCAACTCAAAAAAAAAAAAAATTATGAAGTACACTTTAGGGTGAGGTATACAAATATACATTGTACAGGTACCCTTGTTGAGGTGTGCGCCCCCACCCCAGGCAGATATCTACTACTGTCAATCCTATCTCTCCGTCCCTCCACCCCTGGCAGTTTCCCCACTACTGTCAATCCTTTTCTTATAGTATTAAGGTAGTTGCTTAAGGTCCACTTATAAGTGAGAACATGTAATACTCAACTTTTTGTTTCTGTGAAAGATCACTCAGTATTAGAGACTCTAAATCCATCCAGGTTGCTGCGAAGTTCATGATTTTGTTCTTCTTTATGGCTGCGTAATATTTCATTGTGTATAGCAATCACATTTTTAAAATCCAGTCCTCTTTTGATGGGCAGCACTGTTGGTTCTCTGTTCTTGCTATTGTGAACAATGCTGCAATAAACATAGGTGTTCAGGTATCTTTTTTTATAGAATGATTTGAGTTCTTCCAGGTATATTCCCAGTAGGATGATTGCCGGGTCATATGGAAGGTCGATGTTTAGAACTGTTAGAAATCACCACACTGATTTTCAAGAGGTTGTACTAATTTACACTCCCACCAACAGTGTAGAAGTGTTTCCTTTTTGCCACATCCTCTCCAGCATCTATTGTTTTTTGAGTTATTGATGATGGCCATTCTGACTGGAGTTAGGTGGTATCTCAATGTAGTTTTAATTTGCATCTCCTTGATGACTAATGAGACTGAACATTTTTTCATGTACCTGTTGGCTGCTCGCATGTCTTCTTTTGAGGAGGGTCTATTCATATCTTCTGCCCACTTTGTAATGGGGCTGTTTGTTAAGGTTCTTATATTTTGAGGTTTTACATTTAGGTCTGTGATTCATTTAGAGTTAATTTTTGTGTATGGGGATAGGTAGGGGTCCTGTTTCAATTTTCTGCATGTGGTCAGCCAGTTTTCCCAGTACCATTTACTTAATAGATTCTCCTCTCCCCAGTAGTGGGTGGTGGATGCTTTGTCAAAGATGAATTTGTTGAGAAATTGAGGTTTTGCTTCTGAAATCTCAATTCTATTCCATTGGTCTATATGCCTATTCTTATACCAATACCAGGCAGTTTTGATTATTGTAGCTTTATGATAAAGTTTATAGTCTGGGGGTGTGATATCTCCTGCTTTGTTTTTGTTTGTTTGCTTTTTCTGAGGATTGTTTTGACTATTCTTAGTCATTTGCGTTTCCCTATGAATTCCTGTATTTTTTTTTTCTAGGTCTGAGAAGAATGTTGCTGGTAATTTGGTGGGTATTGCATTAAATCTGCAGATTGCCTTTAGTAAAATGGACATCTTAACAATGTGGATTCTTCCAGACCATGAGCATGGGATATTTTCCCACTTGTTTGTATCATTTTTGATTTCTTTGAGTGGTGTTTTATAGTTTTCATTGTAAAGGCCTGTCACATGTCTGGTTAGGAAGATGACAAGGTATTTCTTTTTTTATGTGTGCCAATTATGAATGAAATAGTGCATTTTATTTGGGTTTCTCTTTGTTTATTATTGGTATATGGAAATGTGATTGTCTTTTGCACATCTGTTAAAAATATGGAACGCTTCACGAATTTTCACGTCATCTCCTTGAGCAGGGGCCGTGCTAATCTCTGTATCATTTCAATTTTAGTATATGTGCTGCCAAAGCAAGCATGTTAATGTATTTTAAACAGAGCAAATCATTGTTTTACAAGATATCAGAGTTCCCAATAAAATAGATTTACAGGTTCATAATCCCTGTGACTTTTCTTCGTTATCTGCAATAGTAAGGTTGGAAAGTAAATAGCATTAAAAGTTAGAAATTTGACAATGAAAAGAAAAAAAAAAGGTCAGTTTATTAGTCAGTATTCTGCATCTATTTTGTATTGTGATTACTACAGAGGAACTGCAGATAAAATTACATTTAACTTTCTTGATTTCTGTCAACCTAATTTGAATTTATACCAGTTTGACTTCAATAATATTCAAAATCTCTGCTCTTTTGCACCTCTTTGATCCATCCTTTTGGTTTGTAATGTCACAAATCACATCCTTATAGACTAGATTGTATGCTCCAAAGCATCAACTAATATTTTAAAATTAAATCAGTCTCTTAAATTATATAGAAAGCAAAATGTAGAGTTAGAAATCAAAGCTTGATAATACTAGCTTTTACTAATGCATTTTTACAAATTGGATCATTCTCTAACATCATGAAGAAGACAAAATAATGCACTGTGGTTACAATAATGCTAGCTTTTATAATTGTTTATGTATTTATCTTTATTGAGATTTTGATGTCTTAACACAGCTTCAAGTTACTGTCTATTGTTTTCTTATTTCACCATATAGGACTTTCTTAAGCATTTCTTGCAGGGCAGTTCTAGTGGTAAAAAACTTTTCATAGTTTTAATTTATCTGGGAACATCTTAATTTCTCCTTCACTTTTGAAGAACAATTTAGTCATATAAAGAAGCCTTGGTTGGCAGATTCTTTTCTTTTCTTTTAACCCTTTGCATATATTAGCACATTGCTTTTTTTCCTCCTAAGTTTCTAATAAAATATCTGCTAGTCATTTATCCAAGCACTCATTGTATGTGATGAGTTGCTTCTCTCTTGTCTTTGGCTTTATAGATTTTGTTTATAATGTGTCTTGGTGAGGATCTTTTGAGTTCTTCTAACTTGAAGCTTATTGAACTCCTTGGATATTTGTATTCATGTCTTTCATTACATGAGGAAATTTTAGCCATAATTTCTATATATATGCTCTTTGTTATTCCTCTCTTTTTTTTCTTGAAGAAATAAAATGGCTGTTTGATGCGGTCCCACAGATCCCTTAGGCACTGTTCATTTTTAGTAAATATGTATTATTTCTGTTCCTCAAATTTAATAATTTTTATTGTTCTATTTTCAAATTTGCTAATTATTTTTGCTCAAATATACATTTCGATTCCCAAGTGATTTTTTTTTTTTCATTTTCATTACTGTATTTTTTAGTTCCATAATTTTGGGGGGTGTTGGGTTTTTTTTTTTTTTTTTTTAGTTGGAGTCTCACTCTGTCGCCCAGACTGGAGTGCAGTGGCTGCTCAGGCCACCGCAGCCTCAACCTGCTGGGCTGTGGCGATACTTCTGCCTCAGCCTTCCGAGTAGCCGGAATTACAAGCGTGCACTACCACGCCTGGCTAATTTTTTGATTTATTGTAGAGATGAGGTTTCGCTGCCCAGGCGAGTCTCGAACCCGCGGGCTCAGGCAATCCACTCACCTCAGCTTGCCAAAGGCGCGGGATTACAGGCTGAGTCACCAAGCCCAGCTGGGTCTTTTTTTTTAATTGATGCTTCCATTTTGTTCATACTCTGTTTTCTTCACTTTTCCACCTCTTTATTTAATCTGATCATCATTAAAAGAGTTGTTTCAAAGTGTTTACTTAATAGAACTGCCAGCAGATCTTTCCCAGGCACAGTTTTTATTGAGTTACTATTATTATTTTTCCTATGAATAGGCCAGACTTTACTTTTTTAATATGCCTTGTGATTTTTGTTTGTTTAAAACTGGGCATTTGCATCTAATAATGTGGTTAGTCTGAAAATCAGATCCGTAACCTTTCCCCAGAAGCTGCTGTTCTTTGTTGTTGTTTTTGTCTATGGTTGCAGATTGTGTTCATGTCAAGGATAATTCAGAGATATAAACTCAAGTTTTTTTGTTTATTGTTTTTTTCCTGTGCCTGCGACTTTCCCTGGACATACATGATCACTCTTTAATTTTTTCCATACTTATGCTTGATTTTTGAGTATCGTAATCTTCAATATTTGCCTTCTAAAAGAGGAAAGAGAGAAATAAAAGACGAGGAAGAAAAAAATGAGGAGGGTGGGAGAGGAACGGGAACTGGTTCTTTAAATTCTGTGGAAATCATTTCAGCTGAAATGAAAAGGGCTTGCAGCAAAAACAAAAAAAGGACTAGCAACAGCAATGGCCACTGCCACTTTGTATCACTGAGTTCAGAAGTAGCTATATGTGTTTAGAGCCCAGATGTTAAATATTTGGAGGACAAGGCCCTTTTTGCTTCTCTGGTTCTTGCTAGCTGTGGCAAGCTGCTAGACACATACAAGCACAGCTGTTAGTCATGGCAGTGGGGAGTGGCGGGTTGCTCTGTGCTAAAAACTGAAACTGACCAAAATTATCTGCAATTTTCCTTCCAAGTCTCCCCTGGAAATTGCGATCCTTTAATAGACTCTATTTTCAAAATATTTAAATCAGACAACAATTCTGGCAGTGCAGTCTTTGTCTTGGTGGAGAGACAGATTCTTGGTGCTTTCTACTCTATCATCTGCCCCCAATTTTTTCCTTCACAGTAATGCTTATAGACTAATCCCTGCTTCATATTAAAATATCTTCTCTAATAGCTTCTCTATTGTACCCTTTTCTGTCATCATGACAATGTACATTGTATAATAAATAATTATTATAAGAAAAGGATTTTTTTCACCAGTTTTGTTGATCTGTAGCTATGTAGACTGTGATATGCTTGCATGCGATGTAATTTTTCACATGAAAATAAATAAATATATTCACTACATATCAGTCTCACTGCGGCAGACTGTAGAAAATATTTCAGGCTTAATGGTACTTGGATTTGCATTGTAGTTCTATTACTTTTTAGCTTTGAAGTCTTATACCAATCATGTAAACTTTTTCAGCTCAATTTTTCTTAAATGTAAAATTAGGATATTGAGATTCATGTTATCAGATTTAATCAGATAGAGGATTTAAGAAATCTGAGGCAGTATTTTTTATTTTTATTTTTTACTATAAGTCAGTCTCTTCTCTCACACCTGGCATCTTTTCTCTCTTTCTATTTTTCTTTGGTTTCTTCCTTCTCTCTCTGTTCTAACTTCCCTTACCTTCCTCTCTCTACTTCCCTCGTGTGTGTGTGTGTGTGTGTGTGTGTGTGTGTGTGTGTGTGTGTGCGCGCGTGCATGCGTGTGTGTGTATTAGAATAATTTGAAACTGTTGACTGGTCTTTATTCAGTACATTCTATTGTATTGAGAACCTACCATGTACCAAAGCAGAAAGTCAAGACCCATTCTAGCTCCTTGAGAGTTACTCTTCTATTTAACTTGTTTTCCATCTTTTCATAATATGGATAAACAGGCTTCGACAAGATACAGAGGTCCCTTCCTTTGCTAATCTGAATCTCAGCTGTTATTCACAACCTAGCTGTAATTCTTTCATGATACCTTTCTTAACTGCTCTTCAAAATTTTTTCATCTATCTGAATTCAAATTGAGATATACAAAACATCACCTGGAAGAGCAATAATATGTGGTTTTATAAATAGAAAGTGTTGTATATTGGATAAGATCATTGAGTTAGGAACCTGATTAAATTTAAATCTGCCTTTTACCAGTTATTAGCATGTGATATTAATTATGTTACTAACAACTCAGATTTTTACTTTACATGTGTATAAAAAGTGGTAATAGAAATATTTTGCCATACATTAGTTGTGAAAATTCAGTAAATGAACATAAGAAGAGTAGTTAGTATATTTTTTGAAATGATAAAAGTGCTTTGAACCATTATTATTATTATTATTTGAGTTGGAGTTTCTGTCACCCAGGCTAAAGTGCAGTGGCATGTTCACGGCCACCGCAGCCTCGACCTGCTGGGCTCAGGTGATGCTTCCACCTCAGCCTTCTATAGGCAAGCACCACCACGCCCAGCTAATTTTTTGATTTATAGTAGAGACGAGGTTTCACCAGGTTTCCCAGGCTAGTCTTGAACCTGCGGGCTCAGACAATCCTCTCACCTTAGCCTCCCAAAGTGCTGGGATTATAGGCTTGAGCCACCATACCCAGCCAAATTATTAATTTAATCCTAGAGAAAAGCTGTCACAACAGACCCCTTGTCACAGTAAGAAATAATCTTGGTTCCTATAGTTTTGAATTCAGTTCTGTATTTCTATCCCATCTTCATTCAGAACAATTGCAATCAGAGATATAGTAAAATAAATGAACACATCTAATATCATGCCTTGCATTTTTCTCCCAATCAAAATGGAAAAATTCTCGTTCTTATGCACACTGTTGAAAAAAAAATCAGAGGAGGAAGAAAAGGAAGAGAGATAATAACAAAAAATATTTCTCACTTCCCAATTTCACTAGTGAGTACTATTAGAACAAACTGATTCACACTTTTCAGTCTGTTATCTAAAAATAAAGTCTTGTCTGGGTGCGAGGGGTCATGCTCATAATCCCAGCATTTTGGGAGCCTGAGGAGACTTGCTTGAGCACAGGAGTTCAAAACCAGCCTGGGAAAAATAGTGAGACCTTGTCTGTATTTTAAAAATTTTAAATATTAACTGAGTTGGTGGCATGTACCTAAAACCCTAACTATCCAGGAGGCTGAGGAGGGAGGATTGCTGGAGCCCAGGGGCTAGAGCTGCAATGAACGATGACCATGCCACTTCAGTCTGGACAACAAAGTAAGACTCTGACTCTATAAATAAATAAATACATAGACAAATAAATACATAAACAAACAAACAAATAAATAAAACAAATTTTGTTTATCTTTTTCCAGTCAATTTTAGCAACCTCTCTTTAATTTAACTAGGATCTAGCAAGAATATATGTTAATTTTCTTCTCTTACAATAAGTGAAAAATAAATGACAAAGACACAGCTAATTTTGACTTATATAGATAACATCTGCCCTGATTTTTTTATGCTTTGTCCCTTGCTACCTGTAGACTGACATTCCAGATGTTCTTCAAATTATCTTTTTAAAAAATTGCTGATGACTGGATCTACACAGTGTCTCATTTCTAGTCTCTGTACTTAAAAATTTTGCATCTCCTAACATTCTAATTTTTTTGACTCTTGAGCAATTTTTTGGATCTCTACGTCCTCTTCATCTCTCCATTTATGAACCTCAAGTCTCAATAATCTCTTTTATCCATGCTCTTCCTTGTGACACAAACCCACTGCCACGCATGAAGGCCCAGAGAATAAAGAAGATAAGATATTCAATACCATACCTAATGAAGTCAAACGCACTCAACACTTTAAAAAATTGCTATGGATATGAAATTAACCAGAAGATACATAAGTGTTTCAATTCCATATGTAGCGATTGGAAAATGCATAAATACATAACGTGTTGATCCAAATAGAATAATATCATATACCCAGGTTCTCCAGAACTTAGCCTATCTTAGTTTACTCTGTTATTACTGCTCAATAACTCAATGCTGAATTATTCAACCTCAAAACAATAGTATCTATATAAATTCATTTAAATTTGTTTAATCTCTGGCTACATAACCTAGAAACAATGTGAACATGTATCATTTAACTTCTTGGTTCTCTGAAATTTTAATTTAATTCCTGAAACATTGCCATCCATATCTTTAAAAATATCCTGGAATGTTAGGTCATCAGCTGCAGAAAGTGTTGTTTTCACACATTATTTGCCTTAATAGATGTGTATTTCTTTCAGTTGCCATCCATATATGGTTAGAAATCAGCATTAAGTCTATGAGCATTCAGACTTTGATACCTCTGTGAAATTTTATTAACAGTTGTCAGCATTTTTCCTCTTTACATTCATTGATGGGAAGGATTGAGTGTCTTGGTTATGTAAAGTTTTTGATTTCACTGGTTGGTTTGAATAGCGCCATCTGGAGGCTGGTTTTTTGTTTTTTGTTTTTTGTTTTTTTAATCACTCCGGCACTAAACTTCAGATGTAAAAAGGTTATCTGCAAAATTATTACTAAAATAGAGGAGGGAACTGGTTTATGATTTAGATAAGATATTGAAAACACTAAAGGTGGTAGAGAACATTTTGAGGATGATACACTTTCTCTGCATTGAGTCTAAATAATATACACAAAACCCTATAGGTAACTCTGTTCGTAAATCTGCCTTTGCTGGTTCTTACCAAAAAGATTAGTATATCACTATAGGAGTACTAATATTAAATAGATGTAAAACTGTAAAGTTGCAGTGATTCTATCAATTAAGTAGTTGTGATTTTTCTATACATTGAGAAATCATAGACGTATATAAAAAAGATAAGTAATGATTATTTATGCTAAGAGTCTTCTTAGAGTAATTTGTCAAATAAAAAAATTTATATGTGTTTTCTTTTGTCTAGTGTTTTTTTTTTTTTTTTTTTGAGTTGGAGTCTCACTCTGTCACACAGACTGGAGTGCAGTGGCCACTCCCAACCACTACAGCCTCGATCTGCTGGGCTCCAGCGATCCTTCCACCTTGGCCTTCCAAGTAGCTGGAACTACAGGCACGCACTATCACGCCTGGCTAAGTTTTGATTTATTGTAGAGATGAGGTCTCGCCAAATTGCCCAGGCGGGTCTTGAACCTGCGGGATCAAGCAATCCACTCACCTCAGCCTCACAAAGTACTGGGATTACACGCTGAGCCACCAAGCCCGGATTTTTTTTTTTTTTTGACGTTGTTTCTGTTTCACCTTGCTATACACAGAATTTATTGCACACATGCATGCATTGTATGGAAATCTACAATGTGAGCATCTCTTTATGGAAAATCTACAATGTGATTACCTCTTTATGAAAAACATTTGGGTGAAAATCAAAGGGAAAAGGAGAAAGGTGCACAACTGATTTTGTATGTTTACAAAATAAACATCAGACGGAAAATTAGAGAAACAGTGAACTAGTATACATTTAAATAGCAATAATAACTTGCAGAAGTAAATTATATGTTTTGTTTGTTCACTTGTTGTTATGAGGGGACTCCAGATAACCAATACATAGTAGAAATCTCATTATATAAAAATATTTTTCATTTGTTGACACAGGAAAGTTATGAACAAAAGTGGAATTAAGTTACCAAGAAATCACTTCAATGGCAAGCTGTGAAAAGGTAAGATTAGCTAAAATAACATCTTTTCTGCAATCCAGCACCAACTTATTGCGAAGAATTTTTTAGCCTTCTTTACATGCAGTTGTTTCCACAGTGCTGATCTCTCTAGCTGCTTTCTCTGTTAATGAAGAGAAGCCTAAGGTAGAATTTATTCTGAACAGATGACTAAAAAAAGATCAGATGATTCAACAATTATGCATCTTGGTATTCATCTAAAGGGGCTGGAAATTAGGACCACACAAAAACTTACGTATGGATGTTTATAGCAGCTTTATTCATAACTACCAAACATGGGAGCAACTGAGATGTCCTTTATTGGGTGAATGACTAGACAGTGGTATATTTAGACGATGAACTATTATACAGCACTAAAAAGAAATACAGCACTTAAGGCATAGAAAGACAAGGGCAGAAGATTATTGTTGTTGTTGCTGTTGTTGTTTTTTGAGTTGGAGTCTCACTTTTTTGCCCGAACTGGAGTGCAGTGGCCGCTCCTGGCCACCACAGCCTCAACCTGCTGGGCTCCGGCGATCCTTCCGTCTCAGCCTTCCAAGTAGCCAGAACTACAGGCACGCGCTACCACGCCCGGTTGATTTTTTGATCTATTGTAGAGATGAGGTCTCGCCGCCCAGGCGGGTCTCGAACCCGCGGGCTCAGGCAATCCACTCACCTCAGCCTCCCAAAGGCGTGGTATTACAGGCTGAGCCACCGAGCCCAGCTAGGGCAGAAGACTAAATGTGTATTGCTAAGTGAAATAAGTCAATCAAAAAAAACTCCTGCTTTCTATCACCTGGAGCATGGGGAAGATGGCAGCAGAGAGACTATGCAGATCCCTGTGTGAGTAAGTATATGGACAAATTTGCACACATGTCTGTGTGTAAGTGTGCATGTGAGTGACTGGTGGAGTGGGGACTCGAACAAGAGGCCAGGCATCTCTTGGAGAAGTGGCTGATGCCACTATGGCAGAGAGGGACTGATAACAGTTGAAAGTATTCCTTTTGGTGATCAATCGGCAAGCTCTGAAAATCTGCCAGACAGGTTTTGCTTGAGAAAACCAAATCGCCCAAAAGGGCTTTCCTGGAGACACTAAAGAGTAAGCAATTTACAACCTCAACCCAAATCCTCTTTGTGAAGTTATTGGTTCACAATCCCTACTTATTATGCATATCCTGGAGATTAGACCATTTGTTCTTTTGAAAATCTGATTTTGCTGAGTACAGCCTTGTGAATTCCAAAGAAAATGTAGAATCACTCAACCCAACCCCCTCTCTTACTTAAACTAAGGTATAAGACCCCTCTCCTTCCTCCTCAGGGTGCTCAGCCTGGGAGCTTTAGCCCGCTAAGCCGCACTGGTGCTAATAAATCTGCTACTTCCTAAAATAGCCTCAGTGTCACGGCCTCTCTGTGTTCCCACAACAACGCAACCACTCTGCCTGGACCCTAGCATTCCCAATTCCCAGGGCACAGAAACTGAGCACTATTTTTTAAGATCAATGAATTCCCTTCCTGGGAATGACTGCCAGCACCAGGCTCTGCCCCACCATTGCAGTGTCAGGCCAGACACTGGCAGTGAGTGCTGCAGAGGGAGTGCAGTGAGGGAACCAGAAGCAGAGTCCCACCAAAGAAGATGAAACAGGCATCCCTCCACCATCTTGAAAACAGGGCAGGGAAATACTCTGGTGTATTCACCATGGAGCAACAGATCTACTCTCTGTGACTGGCAGGTTAACTACCATGGGCTTGATCAGGACCCAGAGGGATTATCCTGAAAGCACAAACTTCAGAGGGACAGGATAACTGCAGAATCTCAGGCGCTCCACCTCCTACACTGACCCAGCCACAAGGCAAAGTGTGCAACCAGAAAGAGATGAGGAAGACTCCCCAAGGGATCAGTAGTGTGTCCCAGGCTGACCCACCCCCTTCCTGCCCAGCAAGCCTCTGAACGTCAGACCCACATGGCTGGTGAAAAATTGAGAGAGATGAACCCAGGTGGAGCTTGGATGGCAGCTGCCATTGGAGAACTCTACTTGAGGATAAGCTTGGCTTGGGTGCCCTGTCAGCAACTGGGGAGGAGGAAACACCTTAACTTCCCACCAGAGGTGATCCCCTTGAGCATATGAGAACAGGAAGGGAGGACTGACACCCCACTCTCCCTCACGATCTCCTCTTCCCTCTGTAGACTGCACACTGGGAAGATGGTGAATGACCACACAGCCTTGCAAGAGATGGCAGGTGGGCTTACCCATAAGCAGATGAGAGGAATAATTGCAGAACCTACCATAAGAGGGCACTTAGTGCCCAGAAATTTTTTTTAACTATTTTTTTTTCTTTTCTTTTGTTACTTATTTTGTTTTCTGTGTGAGTGTATGTGAGTGTTTTAATGCTCATTTTTCTGTTTTTCTTTTTGTTTTGGTATAGTGTGTTTGCATAGATGTGTGTGTGAGGGTTTGTTTTGCATTTCTCTTTTTATTTCTTTTTCTTTTTTCCTTCAATTTTTAGTTTTCGGTGTGTGTGCATGTGAATTTTTGAGTGTCTTTTTGTTTTTCAGTTTTGCTCTTTTGTTTTGGTTTAGTGTGTGTGTGTGTGTGTGTGTGTGTGTGTGTGTGAAGGTTTGATTTTGCATTCTCCCCTTTATTTCCTGTTTTGTATTTCTTCTTTTGTTTTTTGTTGTATGTGTGTTCAGAATTCCAGTGTTGAGGGTTTTCTGTGTGTGTGTGTGTTTTGTCTTTTGCTTTTGTTTTGCTTTTGTTTCTTTGTGGTTTTTTCCAACCATTTTCTATTATCTTTGTTTGTTCTATTTCACTCTACTTTTCTCTGTTCTTCTCATTGCTGTTATTGTATCTTGGACTCAAGGGGTACACACATGTACCCACTGCATCATCATATAGGGTGATGGTGAGGAGTGAGTCTCAAGGTCCATACTCCAATCGGTAAACACTGTGGTTTGCAAGTACTTTCTGAATCCTAGCTCTCCACCCTACACATTTCTTTACTTTCAAGTCTACAAGACACATCAAAGCTTCCCACCCCAGCCCTGTTTCAAAAAAACAACAAATTCAGAGGCTCAGATCAGGGAAGATCTGAGGGCTGAGCAAGCAACAGAAGTGAAAGCCCCTCCCACTGCCACTGAATAATGGAATTAAAGAGGAAATAAAGAGATCTGTCACGAAGAAGAAAAATAAATGGAAGAACACTGGTAATTCCCAGTGTAATAAGAAACAATGCCTGAAAATCCAGACCTCAGAGCTCAAACAATGGAAATCACCAACAATTGGTCACAGAATACAACAGGTATTAGGAAACAGATAGAAAGGGTGAACAAGGCTCAAGAACAACAAGAAGCAACATTAAAGAACTTGTAACAGAGATTGGTGCCATAAAAGCTTCATCCAGGAAATAAATAACAAGTTGACAAGCATGGAAAAGAGAATTAAACATGCAAAAGAAAGAATTTCAGAGCTTGATGACCAAAACATGGAATTAGCTCAATCTGTTAAAAAATTAGAAAGAAAACTCAGAAAGAAAGAACAAAGCCTCCAAGAAGTGTACGTTATATCAAGAGGCCAAACTTATTCCTGATTTGAATCCCAGAAGCAGGAAGGAAAGCAGAGAACCCATTGGAACAAATATTCCAAGGGTATCTAATAAAACTTTCCCCATCTCAACAGAGATGTGACCATCCAAAAATAGGAGATTCAGAGAACTCCCACAAGACAACGGATGTAAAGATCAACCCCTAGACACATAGTAATTTGCCTATACAAAGTAGGTATAAAAGAAAAAAAATCCTAAATGCAATAAATGAGAAAAGTCAGACTACCTACCAGGGAGCACCAATCAGAATAGAAGCAGACTTATTGTCAGAAATATAGCAAGCTAGAAGAGACTGGAGTCCAATTTTCAAAGTCCCCAAAGATAAACAACTTCAACCATGAATTTTTGACCCTGCCAAGCTCAGTTTCATCAGTGATGGAAAATTAAAATTCTTTCCAGACACCAAATTCACAAAAAGAGTATGCTATTTCCAGACAGCTCTACAGAAGATGATCAAGAATGTATTAGACACAGAATAAAAAATAATCATGATGCACTTACCAAGAATGTAGGAAAACAAGAAATTAACAAGATATATATTGTGACTGCAAAATATATCAACCTGAAAGTTAAAAAAAAAAAAAGCCTTAAAAGTCACTCATGACAGGGATAAACTCTCATATTTCAATAATTAGCCTGAGTGTCAATGGATTAAATTCATCTTTAAAAACACATAGAATTGCAAACTGAATAAAAAAGCATGAACCAACAATATGCTGCCATCAGGAAATACATCTCACTACAAAGGACATCCACAGACTTAAAGTTAGGGGATGGAAAATAAACTTTCAGGTAAATGAAAAAATAAGACAGGAGTTGCAATTTTAATATTAGACAACACAACCTTCATGATATGAAGCATTTAAAAAATATAGAAGGACACTATATAATGATAAAAAATTCAATCCGTCAACAAGAAATATCTATCTTAAACATATGTAGACTGAACACAGGAGCACAAGGTTTTAGAAAGCCGCTATTAAATAAAGAAAGATATTGCCTCTAACACTGTTATAACTGTGGATTAAAAAACTCCACTAACAACCCTAGATAGATCATTAAGAATAAAAATCAACAAGGAGATCTGGAACCTCGTTTTGACAGTTGATCAAATGGACTTAATAGATACCTACAGAACATTCCACTGAACAATTATGGAATATACATTGGCCCATTACCAGATGGAACACACTCCAAGATCGATCACATCCTCAGCAATAAATCAAGCATAAACAAATTCCATAACATAGAAATACTGCCATGTACCTTCTCAGACTACAGTGAAATAAAAATAAATATTAACAACAACAATCCCCCCTCCCCAAAACACAAAGACATGGAAACTAAACAGCACAATGCTGAACAACTTTTGGATCAACACAGAAATCAAAACAGAAATTAAAAGATTCTTGGAAACATATGAAAACAAAGACACATCTTACCAAATACTCTGGGATGTCATAAAATCAGTACTAAGAGGGTAATTTATAACTCTATACATATGTTAAGAAAATAAGAAAGACCACAAGTTAACAGCCTAACAAATCACCTAAGGCAGCTGGAAAGACAAGACCACTAGAACCCTAACTTCAGCAGAAGAATCCAGATAACCAAAGTAAATGCCGGCACAGAAGACAAAAAAATTCATAGAAAAAAGTCAGTGAAACAAAACACTGGTTATTTGAAAGGATCAACAAGATTGATGGACTCCTAGCAAGATTGACCAAGAAAAAGAGAGAAAAAGCCAAATAAGCACAATCAGAAGTGCAAAAGATCAAATCACAACTGACCCCGAAGAAATACAAAAGATTATCAGAGATTTCTGTACACATCAGTATGGGGAAAAACAACAACAACAACAACAACTCAGTAACCTAAATGAAATGGAGAACTTTCTGACATCACACAACCTCCCAAAGTTGAAACAAGAAGAAATTGACACTCTAAATAGACCAATAACAACCCAAGTAATTGACTCTGTCATAAGAAAATTTCCTACAAAAAAAAACAAAAACAAGTCCCGAACCAGATGATTTTCCAGCAAAATTCTACAAAACCTACACAGAGGAGCTGATACCAGTCTATTGAAAGTATTTTAGGCAATTGAGAAAGATGGAACTCCCTCTAAATCATTTAATGAAGCTAGCATCACACTAATACCCAAACAAGGTAATGACAAAATAAATAAATGGAGCTCCAGACCAATATCTCTGATGTACATAGATGTAAAAAGTTTCAACAAGAATCTAGCAAGTTGAATCCAATAACACATCTCAAAAATTAACCACTATGACAAAGTAGACTTCATCCCTGGGATGCAGGACTGGTTCAACATCCAAGACCATAAATGTAATGCAATACATCAACAGATATAAAAACAAGAACCACATGATTATAACATTAGATGCAGAAAAAGCTTTCAACAAAATCCAGCATCCCTTCTTGATAAAAGCCCCTGAACACCTAGGCATAGTGGGAACACACCTCAACATAGCAAGAGTAATTTATGAAAAACCCACTGTCAACATATTGCTAAATAAGCAGAAATTGGAAACTTTACCCCAGAAAATAGAACAAGACAAGGCTGACCACTCTCACCCCTTCTGTTCAACATAGTGCTCCTGCTAGTGTAATGAGAAAAGAGAAAGAAATCAAGATATCCAAATAGGAAAAGAGAAAGTTAAGTTATTACTCTGTAGATGATGCGATCCTACACCTTGAAAACCCAGGAGAATCTGTCAAAAACGTCCTCTCACTGATAAAGGACTTTAACAAAGTCTCAGGGTACAAAAGAAATGTGCAAAAGACAGTTATATTTTTACACACTAAGAACAAACAGACAAAGAACCAAATAAAAAGCACAATCCAATTCACAATAGCCACCCCCAAACGAAATATTTTAGCATCTTCCTAACCAGAGAAATGAAAGACTTTCAAAATGAAAACTATAAAACACTGCTCAAAAAATCAAAGACACAAACGAATGGAAAAACATTCCATGCTTAGGGTTTGGAAGAATCAATAGTGTTAAGATGTCCATCCTACCAAAAGTAATCTACAGAGTCAATGCAATATTCATTAAATTTCCAACAACATTATTCTCAGACCTGAAAACAACAATATAGAAATTCATATGGAAATGTAAACTACCATGAATAGCCAAAATAATGGTCAGAAAAAAAAAAACGAGACAGATTCCAGAAGCAAAATGTCAATTTCTCAACCAACTCATCTTTGACAAAGCTTCCACCAACAACCACTGGGGAGAGGAGAACCTATTCAGTAAATGGAGCCGGGAAAACTGACTAACTACATGTAGAAGAATGAAACAGGATCCCTACTCATCCCCATGCAAAAACATCAGCTCTAAATGATTCAATGACCTAAATGTAAAATCTCAAACTATAAGATGCTTAGATTACACGGGAGACACGCTAACAGAAATTGAAATAGCCAACCAATTCCTGACCAAAACCCCAAAAGCCCATGCTGTAGGAGATATGATAGACAGGTGGGACCTCCTCAAACTGAAAAACTTCCACACAGCAAAAGAAACCATCCAGAGATTGGGGAGATAGTCCACAGAATGGAAAAAAAATTGTCAACTGTGTATCTGACAAAGGCCTAACATCCAGGATCTACAAGGAACTTCAATGTACTGAAAGAAAAACAATGAACACCCTATTAAAAAGTAAGCAAAAATCATGAATAGACACTTCTCAAAAGAAGACATATGAGCTGTCAACAGATAAAAAAAATCCTCAGCCTCATTAATCATCAGAGAAATGCAAACCAAAACCACATAGGGATTCCATCGAACTCCAGTCAGGATTACCACCATTAATATCTCAAAAATCAACAGATACTGGAGAGAATTTATTATTTTATTATCTTTATTTGCATAAAGTAAGTTACAAGTTCCTTTAGTTTTTTTTTTCTGTGATAACAGCATTTGTCTAAAATATATTTTGAGTTTATTTTATTTTGAGCTTAAATTTCTTTTATTCATAGATTTAATGTTCCTGTGTCTCTGCTGCTTTTTTATTCATTTGAAGTTGCAGCTTTCATTTATTTTAAATTTCAATTACCTAAAATAATTTTGCAAGTATTTATTTTCAAATAAATATTTTTGATACATTTTCAAAATGTATTGTAATTTTGTTGTACTGTATAACTCATATGGTTTATAAACTTATTATTTTTAAAATTTCAATTATATTGATTTTCCCTGATGTTCCATGGAAATATTTTTTTAAAAACATGTTTGTTCTTTATTTGAAGTATTAGAGTTCTATACATTTTCACTGATTTGATTTTTAAAATTAATTGTATTCTTTTAATGCTGGAAGCACACTTTTTTCCCTAAAACTTACTTTGAAAACAAAATGTCACATTGAAATTTGCTACTATAACCCTATTTTAACCAAGTCAATTATATTCTAGGAGTTTTTCTGGATATATGGACTTTTTTCCCATTATTATTTCTCTTTTATTATAGCCAGTTCAGAATAACCCTTTATTTTGTATATTGATTCAGACTTTGCTGAATTATTGTAGTTTATCTGTAGATTCTATTGACTTTTCTACATAATTGAATACATCATCTGTAATGACAATGTTTTTGCTCTTCTATTTTAATCCTACAGTTTTTCTTTTCTTTTTAAAAGTTGTCAGTTTCTCTGACTCTAGGCTGTTTATCACTTATTATCAATTCCCCCAACTTAAAGGGAATGTATTAATAGTTTTATTAATTTATTGTGAGTTTGAGGATTTTTTTAGTTTCATTTCAGTGTCTAATATGCTGTTAAACTTGCTCACTGAGTTTCTAACAGAGGATAATTTATTCTTTTACTATAATTGTATCATTTTCAAATGATGTAAGTGAGTTTACAGAAATAATTATTGGTTACTTGCCAAATGTTTACACTTACCTTATAACTCCATGCACATTTGTAGTAAATATACTTGGTGTTTTTTTGAAATTATGTGTCTGGCAATTTAAATATCTCTTGTGCCCATGAGTTTACTTTCTTTTAACTTACTTCTGCTGGTACTCACTCATATGTCTGATTATCTTTTATTATGTATTAGACATTATGTGTACACAATAATTTCAGCAAATTTTTTGTCTTAGATGACTTTCCATTCCCCTGCTTTTTACAGATGCCACAAGGCACACATAATAAATCATTGTAGTTCTATTTCAGATTTTGATATTTTTTTGGTGGCTAAGCAAATCACATGTAGCTGGTCAGAAAATCATGTAGTGGCTGATTTATTTTCAGTTCCTCTAAAGTTTTGAGTGGTCCTTTGGGAACTGAGCATAATGGATAGTGTAATCAAATTTCCACACTTGTGAGGTCATTTGGTCTGACTTTTGAACTCCAGGTGTTAGTTGGCTACCAAAAACACAAACCAGTCTCTCAGTTTTATTATCTGGATTATCAAATAACACCAAGTGGAGATTGTTCCATTTGTGGGCATACTGTTGGCATCTAGGTTTCTCTTGGCTATTGACTCAGTAATTTATTACTATTCAATTAACTAATCAGAAGATTTTTAAAATAATATTTTATTGAACTTTATTAATGATTATCAGCTGTAAAGAGGGTATATTGTTGTTGTGATTATTATTATTTTATTACCACATCATCATCATCATTGCCATGGTCATCCCCATTTTACTAACATTGTCATCTCTCTTCTACAGAAGTTTTATTTTTCTGAGATCTACATGCTCTGAGTGTTCGTTTTTTTCCTTTTTATCTGGCTTCAGGTCCCTTTAGATACGTTGTCATTGTCCTTTGTTCATTTATGAGTGGTACAACTCTAATAGTTACACTTTCTGTATCAGACATAATTCTGAGAGTGTTCTAAGGGCTTTAGTCTATACCATTATCACCTGGCAAGTGGTCAGTCCATTGTCAAAGCAGAAGAAAGAACTCTCATGAGAAACTGAAGAGCAAAGACTTAAAAAGGTTTTATTTTACAAACTGGTATATTCTTGAAAAACTGTAGAATGGATCGATAATTAAGGAGCAACTCATCTAAAAATAAGATTACAATTTATGTACACATAATGTTGTTTTATTTGTAAGAATTCAACGTGAGGCAGATTATTTCATATTCAACTATTCAATAACGCTGTGTTATTAAATTGTTGCTGTTACTGATAATATCAGGACATCATGTATCTTTTTCTAAGATAGCTTTCATATGCTCTTCACTTTCCCACCAACATCAGTGCCAGAATTTGTTGTCTTAGTGATATTTTCGTGAGGACTTCTGATTAATCATTTGTATTCTCAACTCAGGAGCATAAGACCTGCCCTAGAATGCTTGCAGAATTAATTACTACAAGAAATGAATGCTACTTTTACTTATATACACAGTGTTCTACCCAATAAGAGGTAGCAACTTGAAAGATTATAGCCTGTGAATAATGAATGATAAATTGCTGCTATTACTATTATTATTATCATCATTATTATTAATGCAATTAGAGAACACATCCCGAAGCTATTTTGGGATGTGTTCTCTAATTACTAAAATTTCTAATACTGTAAAAGTTAGTGAAGCTACTTAAACATTTTGTGTCTCAATTCTGATCTGTAAATTAAGATAATAATTAACCTATATCACAGGATTAAATGAGTTAACAGAGATGAAGTTTTAGAGAAGCACCTGGCAATAAATAATTGTAAGTGTTGATATTAGAGATTATGTAATAAATAGCTCACTACGAATTCACTCTCTTCCTTTTGTGGGACAATCAAACATGATTACCTTAAAACTGCGCCTAGAACTTTGAAACTCAGAAATCTTCTCAACCTCACCTAACCTCTAGGCCCCTATCACATGATCAGATCAGTACTTACTGGACCAAAGAAAATTGGTCTCTTCTAAATCTCTGTTGTGAGCTTTCTCATACCCATCTGGTCCCTGTCTTTTCTTTTCCCCACTTTGGCATCATGACACAGTAAACATAAATCACATTTATAGTAAATGGTCAATGTGCGGCACAAGAAGATTACAAGTGGCCAGCAAATCTAAGTCTTCACCATCTCAGTGTGCTTTATTTCAGTATTTTTCAGAGTACTTGCTGCCATCCGTTAGTGAGTTACAAACCAAGTTGCCATATCACAATCGTCATTTAAATATAAAATCAGTTTATACATAAATGGAATAAAGATAATGACACGTTGCAAAATTAGGTATAATTTCACTACATCCTTATGTGTATGTGTGTGTGAAAAAGGGAGATTTTTTTCCTATGTGAGAAAGTAAAAAATGTGTGTGTGTGTGTGTGTGTGTGTGTGTGTGTGTGTGTGTGCGTGTGGTGGCTTATTATGAAGAAATTGAAAAGCACTGCTTACTTTGTTTCATTTCTGGCATACCATAATAAATTTGCCCTTCATGAGTAAAGAAAAACATAAGAAAAGAAATTACCTAATTCTTAATTCTGGATTATAGGAAACTGCTCTTCAAAACTTTGAAAAGTGGAAGGCAGAGAAGGTATTTATGATTTTGGCATAACTAACCCTACTGATAGAATCAGGAGATCCTTATAAACATTTCCTCAAATTAAGACATTAAAAATATTTATTTTACAAACTCTCCTTAAGTAGTGACAATATTCAAGGCTGGCTGCACAGCAATAATTATCTCAAATCCAGCAAAACCCTCTAAGCTCTCTTGCCATCAAACTTTAGCTAAAAGTATCTTGAGCTGAGGAAGCTATCTCACAATGAACTGTGCATCCCACTGCTCTATCATATCATATTATTTATGTCACCAACTTTAGTATAATATGCATTAATTTTGGCAAAATAACTTGATAATCTAATGCAATTACATAGTAAATATGTGGGTGAAGGAGGACCCTTCCAACCAATCCATATCTCACCTGAAATCCTTTGCTTATTCACTGAAAAAAAAAACCGCTCTATTAAAAAAAAAGTGCTGGTAATTTAGAAAGAAAATTATCATGTCAATTTATAATCTATAAAATATAAAAATATATAATCTGATATAAACATCTGTGTAGTAAAGACTTAAGTAAATAAATTAGGTATAAAAATATAAAAATAATTACAAATGATAATAAATTTAATCTTAAATATGTACAAGGATATACCAACTGCTTAATTGGAAAAACAAAAGATGGGTGCTTTTCATGCATTTATGCACACCAGTTGACTTGTTTAGCAGTTTTAGTTTGCAAAACATGAAACTAATATAAAAATACTAGCAGACTGAAGTTACAATAAACAATACATTTCAGATATTTTATTCAAATTCAGATTAGTCAACTCTAACTTCACTTTTCATGCTTTCATTGCACTACTTTTTTAAAAAGATTATTTAAAAAGTTATAGACGAGGAAAAAAAAAACAACTTAGAACAAACTCACCACTTAAAATAAATCTGTAAAGGAAGGAAATAATAGTAACTGAGAAAAATACTTTTTGTTTCTCACAGATATATTACATAGCATTTGAGTAGTCCAGATCTCTAGGCCAAAGACCTGAAAAACCAACTTTAGAATGTTGGTGTCTGATTCATTAGAATTTTGATTTCTAATGTCATTTCATTAAAGTGAAAACATGAACAATATATTAGGAAGCTACAAAAATAGATTTGCCAATGATGGTCAGATTTGGAATAGGAAAACCATAAACCTTTAAGCCTGACAATGACATGTAAGGCTGAAAATAAATGATAGACAATTCTATCATTCAATTTCACAACATGAGTCAAATATTATAGTAAAGAATATGAGCTAATCCTATATGTAACGGAAAGTACCTAGATATTTGCCCAATATAATTAACTGATTAAAAATACACTTTAGGAAAAATGTTTCAGCTCTGGTAAGAAAGGTGCAATATATGTGAAAGAGTGAGAAAGTTTTGTTGCCAAAAGGTGGATAAATTTGGACATGGAATATAAATTTACCCAGTACACATTTGCCCTTGTGTACATATGGCGGATTGGTTATGGGAGCACTGCAGATACCAAAATACATGGATGCTCAAGTCTCATATAAAATGGTGTGGTATTTCCAAACAACATACACACATCTTTCAATATACTTTAAATCATTTAAATGTAAATATAACATAAATAGATGTTATATTGTACTGTTTGGGGTATAATGACAAGAAAAAAACTGTACACGTTCAGTACAGATTGAAACTTTTTTTTTTCTGAGAATTTTTGATCCACAGTTGGTTGAATCCACAGGTACAGAACGTATGGATATGGAAAACCAACTGTACTTATTAAACATTAGCCCTATTATCTGCATTTTCTTGAATTTTCCTACAACATGTTACATGATAATTATTTATTCCATTTTGTGTATGAGAACACTAAGCCTTGGAGAATCTGGGTGAATTAGATAAGCTTGTAAAGCTACTAGGTGGCAGAATCAGAATTTGAAGTTGGTTTGACTTTTTATTTGCTTCTCATTTCTACCAACAAATTAATTTACTTTTCCAATAACAAGAATCATTAGCTGGGTGGTACTTTTATAGTAGTTGAGGAAAGTTATTTTTATATTGAGAAATTTATTTTCCCAGTGTCATCAGTAAGATTCCTATGAACTGATCCATAAAGTCAACTATTCATCATAAATGAGAGTCTCCTCTAAAAATCTGAATTACAATGAAGGTAACAATATTCTTGCAGCCTTGCAACTTATCCATTTCTGATTATTTATCAACACAGTGATGGAATTATTAGCAAATTGCTTTTTTTTTTCCCTCTTCCCAACTTGATCCATTTGACTTGTTCTCTTTGCTTGAAGTGTAGGAACAATAATTTACTACATGTTAATGAATTCAAAATTTATATAAATCATCTCCCTGTGTGATTTATAATCCTGAATTAAATATATCTCAAAATACCCACATGTGAAGAAAGTCTATTATAGAGGTAGGCATAACTACAATCATGCAATTTATAGCTGAACAAGTGAAGACTAGATAATCTTAAGCCACTCAGAAATGAGCTTTCCTTTTACTTTTACCTCTTTGTCAGTCTGTCAATTAGAAAAAGTATGTATATTCCCATACTATATTACATTCAGCAATGTATTACAGTTGGCTGAATAGATTCTTCCAAAAAAATGGGCTTAATATTTTACACTAAGAAATACTTAAGTAAATATGAATTCCTAAATTTATTTATTTATATATTTAACAGTATATTTTATAAAATCAAGCTTTCTTAAAGTCTGGAAATAAATGCATGTGTGTGTATTTGCTGTCAAGGGACTTGTAATCTATGAACACAAAAAAGATGGAATGAACAAACAAATAATTCAACAAACAAAATAAGTTTTGGCTGCATTAAGCAAAGAAATCATGATAGAAAGATTTGGAGTAGGTAGTGTTTTGTTTGCATGATTCTGATGGTGTTATTAGAAAAGCTGTCTTTGAGAAAGTGACAATAACCTGAAACCATAAAAGAGGAGCCAGCCATTCAAAGATGTAAGAAAAAACTTTACAACCAACAATAGTGTATCCAGCAAAGCATCATTCTGAAATGAAGTAGAGCTAAAGACCTTCCAGACAAACAAAATCTGAAGAAATTTATCACTACTAGATCTAGCACACAAGAAATGCTAAAGTAAGTCTGAAACCTGAAAAAAATGTTAACGATTGTTATACTAATATTTTAATCAGACAATTATCAGGAGATCTAATGGAGAAATAGACTGCAATACAAAAATAGTAGGGAACTTCAGCATGGCACTTTTAGCCATAGACAGATCACTCAGTCAAAAAATCAACAAAGAAACTGTAGAATTAAACTACACTCTAGACCAAATGAACTTTACAAACAATTATAAAGCATTACATCTAACTGCTGCGGAATACATATTCTTCTCATTGACTCATGGAACATTCTTCATAATAGACCATATGTTAGACCATAGAGTTGTCTCAACAAATTTTTTAAAAAGTACGTTTTCAACTACACTAGAATAAAAAGAAAAATCAATAGCAAGAAGGACTTTGAAAACTATATAAATGCATATAAATTAAATAATATGCTCCAAAATGACCAATAGATCAATTTTTAAAATTACGAAAAAAATTTTAACTGTTTTTGAAACAAGCAAAAAGGGAATTAAAACATACCAAAACTTATTGGATATATCAAAAACAGCACTAAAAGCAAAATTTATAGCAACAAATACATCCAAAAAATCAAAAGATTTCATGTAAACAACCTAATCATGCACTTCAAGAAACTACAAAAGCAAGAACAAACAAATCCCAAATTTAAGAGGAGATAAATGATAAAGATTAGAATATAAATAAATTATATTAAAATAAAAATTATAAAAGATCAATAAACCAAGTTGTTTTGTTGAAAAGATAAGCAAAATCAACAAATGTTTAGACTAAGATAAAAGAGAGTAAATGTAAGTAATATAATCAGAGATGAAAAGGAAAACATTATAACTGACACCACAAAAATGCAAAAGATTACTAGACACTATTATGAATAACTATACATCAACAAATGGAAAATTTAAAAGAAATAGATGAATTTATGCACACATACAACCTATAAAGATTGAACAATGAGGAAATAGAAAACCCAAACAGACAGATATTGAATAATAAAATCAAAGCAATAATAAAAAGTCTTGCATCAAAGAAAAGCCCGGGACCTAATACGTTCACTGCTGAATTCTACCAATGATTTAGAGCTAATGCCAGTTCTACTTAAACTAAAAAATTTGAAGAGGAGGAAATATCTCCAGACATTTCTAAGAGACTAGCATTACCCCAATACCAAAACCAGCCAATGGAGCAATAGCAACAAAAAAGAAAATTATAGGTCAATATCACTGATAATCCTGCACGCAAAAATACTAAACAAGATAATAGCAAACCAAATTCAACAACACATTAATGAGATCATTTACTGTAATCAAGTGAAATTCATCCATGGGATGCAAGAATGGTCAACATATGCAAAATCAATAAACATGATACATCATATCAACAAAGTCAAAGACAAAAACCATATGTCATTTCAATAGATGCCAAAAACATTCAAGAAATCAAACATCTCTTCATGATAAAAATGCTTAACAACTTGGATATAGAAAGAACATAACTCAAAAGTTTAAAGAGTCCATATGTTATGAAACCATAGGTAATAACATACTGAATGGGAAATCATTGAAACCCTTTACACTAAAATCTGGAACATGATAAGAATACCCACTTTAACCACTTTTATTGTGTTGTTCTTGAAGCACCCCCCAACTAAAAACTTTGTATTCTAGATGCAAAGTCCCAGAAGAGAAAATGCTTTTTGCTTAGCTGGAGTCAGATGTCCAGCCTGGATCTAATCAATCATAACATTCCACATGGTTGGTCATAGTATGTTCCATGCTTGTGTTAGCTGATGCATACAGAACAGAATGGACAAATTAAATAATAGGTTGAAGACAGATCTTGTATAGCTCTGTCACACTATATACAGACTGCTATTTTTCTACATAAATTGTATAAATTTCTACCTTGTGTCAGTGCAAAATCCCCAAATAACCAAGGTTTCTTAGACAACAAAATAGCATGAATTTGGATGGAAAACAAACATGAAGATAGACTTGTGAATAGAAATTCTCAACAGAGATTTTGCCCCTCCACTGAATATAAGGGTCAAAAACCAAAAAAATAATAATACTGAAAATATTGACTGTCTAACTTCTCTAAAAAAAGGGAGGGAGGTGTATTATTTGGTTTCTTAGTTTTTTCCTGGAATCTTCCTTAGTGTTTTTACCTTGGCAAATATGGTGATTTGTCTTTTGTTTCTCATGCCTCATCTTGTTAAGAAAGAATAAATTCAAGGTTTCTAATGAACTCATAGAATGAGCGCTGGCTTTATTCTCTACGTACCTCTGAGAAATTCTAAAATCACTAAATTTGGAAGTTTCTTATTTGTCTAGTTAGTTCAGGTTGAAGTTTGTTCAGGGTTTATTTTGACACTCTGGTAGAAAAATAAACTTCAAGCTATGGATTTAACTTTGAACAGGGAATACTTCTATAAAAAATTTTTTTTAAGTCTCATGCTCCCAGAGTAGTTTAAATACATGGCACAGTCATTTATTCATTTATTTTATTTGCTGTGTATATACCATAGGTTTGGTCTTAGTTTGGAAATGTGAGACAAGCCTGTTATGAAATCTTTATAAGGCTTCCAAAAGTAAAGTCAATTTTTTAATACACAGAAAACCCTCTATTTTTGGTTCTCTCTGGTGAGAGGCATAGTTACACTACAGTATTGGTTGCTTATTTGCTTTTATCTGCAAATATAGAGTAAGTATGTGCTGTTAGATATCTTATGTCATCAGGCTTAGCACCTGCTTTTGCTTCTATGGTTTCTTCTGCTTGCCTGTTTTAAGGATGCCATTTTGGCTTCTGAAAACATAATTAATAACAACTTGTACATTCAATTTTCAGATTCTAAACTGGCTAATGTTCTAATGCTTTGTCAAATCTCTTTGTAATATTTGGATCACAGTTATGAAAATGAAAGAGAAGGCAATGGTGAGAGAAATTTGCAGTCACTAAAATCAGGGACTAGGAAATGCTAATCATCTGTATAAGTTAATTGGATTTTGAAAAGAACCAAAAATGAGAATGTCAAGAGTAGATTAAGTTCTGATTTAATCAGACTAATATTCATTCTGATCTATTTATCTAATAATTTAGCCTTTCTACTCTCTGAGAAATGAAAGATATTCAGAATAGTAGCATATGGCACAGGCATCTGTAAATTGCAGCTGTGAATCAGAGCTGCTACGTTGTATTTCGGGCAAGATACTGCTTAAATAATAATTTCTGGATCTGTGACATAATGGTAAACAAAGGGCAGAGGCTGAACTTGAACACACAAGGGCCAAAGCACAGGGCCAACCCTCTGAGTTACCATAAAGATAGACTGCATATCTTACCTTTCTACATCTTCTATTGCATTTCCCAGCACTTTATGCCTGCGTTGGCCTCCAGAAATCTTCTGTCTCTACAGACGCATCTCTCAAACCCTGTCCCCTCCACATTCAACCTCAGGCCGACAAATATTTCACATATTCTTTTCTCACCGTAACAACAAATATTTCTCTTCTGTTTTGCACAATCTCAGAAATTCGCTCTGTGAGGTAGGTAACTGGATAACTGAAAACCATCACATTTATTCTTTAGATAATGAGTTTCCTGCCTCTCTCTCTCTCTCTCTCTCTCTCGCTCTCTCTCTCTCTTTCTGTGTGTGTGTGTGTCTGTGTGTGTGTGTGTGTATTTGTTTTTCTACCCTGAACATTAATCCAAAGAAAAGGGTTTGCATGCTTCAAAGAAGCTACTGATAATTACTCACTGTGAATTCTATGTTCGAGTAATCATCACTTCACATTGAAAAACTGCATTCTGCACATAAACTTGTATTTTCCTTGAGTTGAAACTGAAGAGAGTATATTGTATTATGTTCACTTAATCTTATAAACAAATACATATAGGATACATTCCATTAAAAAAACTATAGCATATTAAGATGTATGGCACTTGATAAAATAGTTTAACAAAATATACAATTTACTTATGTGTGAAAATTCCACCCTTCTGCATATTTAAAGCTCATCATTGACCCATCATAGGAGTGAATGTGCGTAGGAGATAATGGTCAAAGCCCTAGAGTAATGTTAAAAAGAAAGAAAGAAAGAGAAATCTTATTTTCCTATTCTTATAGTTGGGTCCAAGTTCTCATCTGTGAGTCTGACTGTGGAATAATACATTCAGACTTAGTACTCCATTTCATTCCTAAATAATCATTCCAGATTTTCTTCCTGACAAAGATTACTCATTCTGACTACTTAATTTAGAAAGATTAAAATTGCAGTGAGTAATTTCATCTGAAAAACTAAATTCAATAGAACATTAAAATATATTGAAATTTCTGGTATCCTATAATTTTCTGGATTTGGGATAATGTAAACTCAAATTTTGAAAAAGACCCATAAAGTAATCTCATAGAAGTTGCATGTGATTGCTTCCTGTCATGGACTATGAAGCCCAGGTACATTTATATTCTTTCTGTTTAAAGTTATGAGATAACTTCCCTTTGAACTAAGGGTAGGCAGAGGTAAATCTTGCATTAAGGAAATTCAGTAGTTACTGAAAATCTTCAATAGTGATTTTTCGTAATTTTTGCTAATTCTAGAATTAGTCAATAAATAATCAGTTAGGTATGGCCCAAGTTAATGGCAATGTGTGAAATAAATAATCCCAAACTAGTATTATGTCTTATAGAACATTCAATAATTTAGAGATAAATGGTTTACTTTTCAAACTAAGTATACAATACTGAATGTTAGAAAGAATAGAGAAAATTTATTCAGGAAGTGGGAGTGTAATTGGTCACAATTTAGGTGTCCTGAGATGGAAAGGAAATATTTAAGCTAAAAGGAACTGTTTTTCAACATAAGTGAATGGGGTATGATTACAATTCTACAGCTTACCAAAAGCTGAAGCTGAAAAGTTCCCACTATGCTGTGGCAATCTCAAAGCAAAGGTAATATTTTCTTGTGACCAAGGGCCCAGGTTCAAATTTATGCACAAATTATAGCTCTATCACTTTGTAGTGTTTTTAAAAGTGAAAATTTACCTAATTTTCCTCTTCCACAGTTTCCCAATCAGGAAGTTGAAAGTAAATGTACTTACTGTATAGGAGGCTAAAGTGATAAAAAGTGATTGTCTTAAAACATGACCAAAGACAAAGTAACAGAAAACAAAACAAAACAAAACAGAAAAACGTGTGCATTGTGCCTGGCATGTAACAGATCATATTTCCACTACTTTCATTTCAGAGGTTTCCTGATTATTTTAATTCTAGATAGATAAAATAAGTTAATATTTAACTATAGATAGATATGATTAATTATAGATATATTGATTATGTATATATGGATAATGCCTAGACCATTCTTTATAGTGTTTATATATACCTAATGGGACATACTGTCTCCTTTCTTATCAGCTTTATCAATTCATTTATTGATCAAACATTTTAAGCTTTTGCCATATTTATGGCTCCTCACATGATTAGTGAGTATTAAAGAGTTCTACCATAAAATAGCTGCGCTGCCATTGTTAGGAGATGCGTATAGTGATATTTCTCAAAAAGTGTAGTGACATCTATATCTTAGCCATATATACCACATTTGTTTGTTTTTAGAAACCACACAGTCATTGGCCACTGTAGATATCACCCAGCAATATGCTTCTCAAGGAATTTCTTCCGGCCTTGGATTCCCAGTCTTCCTCAAATTTGTTGATAGAAACCTCATTCAGTTGCTTAAGTCAATAAAATCTGGGGTTGTTCTTCAGTAATTTCCTTTATTTACATCCTATATGTTATCTGTCAAAAATAAATCTATAGGCTGAGATTGGAGGATAGCTTCAACCCAGAAATTTGAGGCTGCAGTGAGTTTTGATCTTGACTTGACAGCCACTGCACTTCAGCCTGGGCAACATAGTGAGATCCATCTCTAAAAATTCAATTAATCAATCAGTCTAGCTCCTTGTAACCTCAACATAACTACACTAGCTGATCATTTCACTCTATCTCTACTTCAGTCACCATGGTCCTGGCCAACATTGTCCTCTCATCTGTATTGCTATAATAGCCTCATAGTATACCTCCCTGATTTTATATTTGACTTTCTGCAGTCCACTTCAATGGTTACAAAAGAGATCCATTTAAAAACAAGTAATATTTAGAGCCCAGCTTGGGCAACATGGTGAGACCACACCTTCACAATAAATCAAAATATTAATAAGCCAGGTGTGGTGGCACATGCATGTAGTCTCAGCTACATGGAAGGCTGAGGTGGAAGGATCACCTGAGCCCAGCAGGTCAAGCCTGCAGTGGCAATGAACGTGCCACTGGACTCCAGCCTGGACAACAGAGTGAGGCTCTGACTCAAAGAAAATCAAAAACAAAAAGAAAAAGAAACAAGTAATATCACATAGCTACTTATTTTAAACTCAATCAATGCCTCGTTTTTCCATTCAATAAAAATGGAAGCACTTTAATGCACTATTTGATTTATGTCATAAGTCAAAGTTATATTTTTTGTGATTTATCCACTCCAGCTTCACAGATTCCTTGTTTCCATAAAGAGATACTCAAATTGCTGTTTTTCAGACATAGTAATCATGTTCAAAACTTAAAGCAAGTTTTTGAACTCTGTCCTTCATCTGGACTCTCTTTTTATAGGTATACATATCTGATATTTTTACATTTTTCATGCTCAATTACTTTTTCAAGGAGGCCTACCTTGATCATCCCTTTCTACTGTATTTAATTCTGCAAGCTGCATACAAGTCACTTTTCTCAACCCATCATTATTGATATAAGACCATCTATACTTTGTATTCTCATTACACTTTCCATTATACATTTATTTATATATATGTACATGTATATATAGACATAGGTATACTATTATTGTCTTTTTTGTGGATTAGACAAAACATCTAGCATCAGATACCATTTATGGTTTAATAAGAACTGAAAAATATTTTGTGATTAGGTAAAAATGAATTATAATTATGATTGCTTGATGACTGGTGCTAAGTAGAACTACAAAATGCTCTGGAAGTGTCTAATAGGAAAACTTCACTCAGTCTAAGTCAGTAAAGACTTTCCAAAGAAAATAACATTAAATGGCAGAGGAAATTCTTCTGTAGAAAAGAGAATTATATTATGCAGAAATCTGAAGGAAGGGTAGGAACTAGTAACACGGGGAGCAAGCATACAAGAAAGGTGAAAACAGAAAAGTGTGGCCTGTTTGAGAATTTTAATAATTTAAGGAAAGGCATACTGTGATGATCAAAGAGTGGAGAGCAGCTGGCGACATTGAAAATTTAACTGAAAACTTCCCCAAGGATTCTCCTCTCTTGAATAGGGACACCCCTTATCTAGCATTGTTAATTAACAGACTAGGAAGAATCCAGCCATTGTGTTGTGGAGACTTCTTATTAGATCTGTTCTGAACAACTCAGAGTATATATCAGAGTCATCAAACTTGAATTGCCTACAGGTGGGGTGAAACATGAAAGACTTCTAGAAGCCTATCTCAATGATTCATGGAAAACATGAGAGTAACCTGGACAAATGTGGGGAGTAGAGACAGGAGCAGATAAGAGAAGCTCGCAAATAGAAACTGCAGGGACTAGAGACCAATTGGATTGTACTGGCTGTTCTCACTTATGTTGAGTGCTAGAGGTACCTCTTTCTCCACTGTGTTCCCAGCACCACTGTAGATTAACTTGTCATTCTGTCCTCATGGGAAAGGTGTTACTTAAGTTATTTTCATTCTGGCCTTCAATGATGAGAAATTATATAAAGGCTTTGCTAAATCTAGATCCTTATACTACATTTGACATTCACAGATGACCTTGGTGACGTTATTTCTCCTCTATTACCCTCCACTTCATTACCTGTGAAATGAAGATGATAACTCCATCTTGGGATTTTTATGATGACTTAGATATGCATATGAATTACACAGCCTCATGCCAGTCATCTAGTAAATACAGAAGACATGCACACTATTACTCTTATTAAGAATCTATATAGCTTCTTCCATATCAAGTTGTAAATTTCCAGAATGCATGAAGGCCGTTGTATTTCTTTAAACTCAGCATGATGTCAAAATCTTGCCTTTCCTATAAAGGGTTTTAAATCTGTTGGAAGTTGAACTCTTAAAAGTGAATAAGGACTAGTATGCTTGAGCAGAATTATGCAGGAAATCCTAGTTCATTCAATTTATTGCCTCCCATTCTCTTCTCAGTTTGGTATTTTTCCTGACCTCAGAGAGCTTTTCATCAATGCTCAGTAATTTATTTTATGACTATTGCCTAAACATAGTCCCTCAAGTTTATTTAATACAGCTCTGTCTTCAGAATGGCCATACCATTTTATTAATATTTAACGGTATTTATTTGTGAATTATTAGAGAGATAATTTAAATAAACATATTTTAAGTCAGGTCTCTGCCTTATATTGAGAGTTTTGGGAAATGCACTTTTGCTGATTTGTCTCAAATATAACATGTAAGTAGCAGTCTCTGTCCTATTTCTAATAAAACGTTAACTGTCTTCTCATTTTATCAGATGTGAGTATTGGAAAGGGTTATGAAAGGGCCCGTATCCTGCTTTCAGAGAAATAGAGTAAATTGTCTACCGTTTTTATCTTACACAATGTGAAGCCCTCCAATATTAGGTAAGTCCCTGCTCATAATCAGACATCTAATAAGGGACAGGATGACTTGCACCATGTCTGTGGCCTTATGCTTACAGAAAAACACAATGCTTTATATCTCAAGCTAAGTCTCAAAAAACTTCAGAATGGGCTCCTCTCTGGCATTAGGAAAATGCATCAATGGCACCCAAAGCCAATCTAATAATAAAAGTTATTAAGCAGAGGCGCTTGTTCATCGATGTGAATCTCTTTGAATAAAAAGCCTAACATGGATTTCTCACAGGGGCCTATATCTCGAAAGTCATTTGACTTTTCTTTTTTTCTTTTTATGTCTGATTATAAAATGTTGAGATATAAAGCTTCAGTATGAAAACCTTGACATAGCCTTAACTACTGTTAAACCAGCAGGCAAAGCTATAATAATTTCAGCTTTATAGTATAATCTGAAATTGAATTACTCTCATTTCATGGCAAAGTCAATATTGCTAATGGATTAGAAACATGGCTGATGAAAGTATTGTTGAGTTCATATTTGGGGAACCATATAAAAATGACTTCTCTGTGATCTATGCCACTTGATACTTGATACTGATCTGAAAAGATGGTATGGACTGCTTTAGTAAATAAATGCTTAGAGGTCAAGATAAATGAAGCTAAAGTGTGGGGGACAAAGCAGTTGCAAATCTTTCCTGGCATATCCCATTCTAGTGCCAAACTACCACTGGAAGACAGGGGCCTAAGTCTGAAAGACCTGCTCTTCAAAGATGAAATTCATGTCAAGAGGATATCCATGAAGTTGAAATTTTGTGGTTTTCACAAGCATATACTGAGAGTCTTCTGGGAATCTGTCAACTGAAAAATACACTGAGAATCCTAGATGAGATAAAATTACTATTTTTTAGTTCTGCAAATTTGAGCAAATAATATTTTCTCTGGGATTAATTTGTATACTAAATAAAGGAATTGTTCACCAAAAAATGTGATATTTTATGGTTCTGTGATTCTATGCTATCTAGTAAAGAAAGGTACCATGAAAACCACATTTAAATTGCAGCTTATTGGGGCTTGTTTAATTCTGTGTGTGGACCCTTTGGTTCAAAGAAACAACAAGTTCTCCATTTTTTTCAATGAAACAACCAAAATACTTAAAGATTAAAACTGAATTTCTGGGAGATTAGAAGTTCCTTCTATTTTCTTTGAAGAACCAGTTGTAGCGGAATCATACCTAAATCTATATTCTGAAAGCATGATTCAAACTTTCTATTTAGTTATATCTAACTTTTAATAATTTAGCATCAAAAAACTCAGTTACGAATGAGTTGTGTATAATGCCTGTAGTTAATGATAAGACTCTTGAATTAGGATTTAGAATCTTCATCTCGATTCCTCATTCTAAGTGTCTTCTGTGAGACACTTCATCTCTCTATGTGATTTCCATCATTCAAATTTTGTATAAATTGTCATTTGCCATAATATTATGTTCTTGCCAAAAATACATAGCTTGAATATAATCATGATGAAACAATCATAGACACACACACACCCAAACACACATACATACGAAGCCTATATTGTTCTCAAATGACAATGCTGTTGAAGACCAAAAAAAAAAAAAAAAAAAAGAGGGAGAGAAATTGTTTCAAATTAAATGAGACTGTGAAATCATGAAAACTAAATGTAATACATAGTTCTGGATCGGATCCTACATGGAGAAAAAAAATATCTTACTTAGACTAGAACTACGACAATTTGCAAAAGTTTAGCTGGATTTATATTATATACTAGGATTTTATTAATTCTAAGTATTCTTAGATTAATAGCTATGCTGTGTTCATATAAGAGAATGTTGAAGAGTAATGATGTCTGCAACTTATTCTCAAGAGTTTAACAAAATAATAAGAACAAAATTTAAGAAAAATAAGAATATGTCAAATGTTATCAAAGGGTGAACCTAGGTGAAATGTATACAGGATATCATACTGTTTTTTAAAAATGTTTGTGGACTTCATTTTTTAAATAAAAAGTTTCAAAATGACATTTGCAAAAGCAGAAATTCTTCTAATTGGAATATTAATTTCTTTTTTGAAAACTATGATATTTTAATGTCTTTAATTTTACACTTAAACTTACTTAAAATATATTTGTGTTTATACTGTGTACTCACTAAAAGAATGTGAATATCTTGAGGATAAAGTTAGTACCTATGTCATTTTTTGTGGGGATTTTTCAATATCCAGCAGAGTACTTAAATATAACATGTCTCAACTCAATAATAAATTGATCAAACAATTTATTTATTTCAAATTTAATGACATGTACTATATGCTAAACACAAGCATAGTTTTGGAATTACATTAATAGTCTGTTTAAAACCTTCCAAAGTATTCTCATCATACTTTAAATGTGCTTCGTACAACTGCCATTCACATATTTTAAAAATTCTTGTCCACCTGTGTCCTTATTATATATTTTTTTCATTACTTACCCTACCTCAGCTAAACTTGGTATATTTGTTTATAAACCAATATATTTTTGCATATCTTATTTTCCCATACATTTAAATAGTTTGAGGAAGTGCCCAAATATTATACTCAGGTATACCTGGGAGACAAAATGAAAGTGAAAAGAGATTAGAAAACTCATTTTTTAAAAAAATATTTATTGTAATAGCTTTAGGGGTGCAAATGGTTTTGGAATTATATGACTGTCATATAGTGGTGTAGAGGTCTGGGCTTTCAGTTTACCCATCACCCCCACTGGTGCACATTGTTACCTGATAGGTAATATTTTATCCTTCCCTCCTTTCCCACCCTCTCCCTTCTGAGTATCCAATATACTTTACACCAGTCTGTCATTCTGTAAACCTTTGAAGAACCTTAATTTAGCTCCCATTTATAAGGATGAATAGGCAGTATTCGGTTTTCTATTACTGTGTTACATCACTAAGGACATTGGTCTCCAATTCCATCCAAGTTACAGCAAAAGACAGTATTTTGTTCTTTCTTGTGGCTGAATAGTATTATGTGATATACAAGGGGAGACCCCCACAAAAAAACCTGGAAATTATTTGTTAAAAAATTGTGTATTTATTTTTTCATGTTTAAACTTCAGTTTAGAGTACTCTTCGTTTGATGCAATGTACCTATTGAGATGCTTTCTCCACTGTTCAGAAGTTTTTGAACTCATAGATTTTGATGTCTTTTAGCACTTCTGCCATGTTTTGTTTCACCTCTTCCACATCAGCAAAACATTTCTTTCTGATAACTTTTTTTATCCAGGGAAACAAACAAACAAAAGTTGTTTGGGGTGAGATGGGGTGAATAGGGAGAATGGAGCATGGGTGGGGATCATGCCAAAATATTATGCTGATATTTTGGAATACCAGTTTGGTGTGGGCAGGTGAACTTGTAATTCACCCATGATGAAATGGGCAAAGATGCTGAAATCTTAAAAAAAAAAAAAAAAGTACTGAAACCAAACATAGCTTTTCACAAGAATTCTAGTTGCTACATTGATGTCAACGGGTTCCTAGAGCACTTTCCTAGTGAGGGAAGTCAGTACTAAAAGAGGCCAGTCTTTCAAAAAATGATTCCAGTTTTTTTTAAGTTGGCACTTGTATATATCACATTTTCATTATATGCTAATCAGTTGATGAGCATTTAGAGTGATTCCACATCTTTGTTATTGTGAATTGTGCTGCTATAAATATGCAAGTATAGATGTACTTTTTTTTTTTTTTGAGTTGAAGTCTCACTCTGTCACCCAGACTGGAGTGCAGTGGCCGCTCCCGGCCACAGCAGCCTCGACCTGCTGGACTCCGGCGATCCTTCCACCTCAGCCTTCCGAGTAGCCGGAACAACAGGCGCGCGCTACCACGCCGGCTGATTTTTTGATTTATTGTAGAGATGAGGTCTCGCTGCCCAAGGGGGTCTCGACCCTGCGGGCTCAGGCAATCCATTCACCTCAGCCTCCCAAAGGCACGGGATTACAGGCTGTGCCACCGAGCCCAGCGATGTATTTTTTGTATAACTTTTTTTTCCTCCTCCTTTAACAAATAGTAGGATTGCTGGATCAAATGGTAGATCTACTTTTAATTCTTTGAAAAATCTCCATACTGAATTCCATAAATGTTGTACTAATTTATATTCCTACAGACCATGTAGATGCTTTACCTAGAAAATTTATTCTTGAGAAGTACCAAGATGCGGACTTCTACAACATTGGGAGAAACTATGTGAAAAGTCCAGGGCCTCGTGTTTTAAAACAAAATTAGAATAGTTGAGTGTGGCGGAAACATACAAAGTAAACATCAAAGCACAAAGACTGACATGGCTGAGTGAAGTACATGCTATTTCCATGAAGAATATTCTGTGACATGCTAAAAACTAGGTTTTTATTTTGAATTTTATGCAAATAGTTTAAGAAAATTTTAGTAGATGAGTTGCGCTGTACAAAATGAAACTTAAGACAAATGTTCTGAATATCAGGAGAAAAATAAAATAAAATGAGTAACAAAAATTAAGGCAAAAGATAAATTAGAATTTGTTTTTCTTAATACAGCTAAGAAATTTAGATTGTTAGCCAGTGGCAATGGAAATGTTTAGGAGCTAGGAAATGGAGTTGAAGGATATCAAGAAAATATCCTTGGAATATATTGATTTACTGGAGAAATAAAGATAAGAGTAAAATAAATGTAAATATTATTTCTAATTTGGGGAGGGCTAAGGAAGATGGTTTCAGTGTAGTGTCATTTTCTGAGAAAAAAATAATGAAGAGGAAGGAAACTCTGCTTCTTCCAATGACAACTAGCTTAATTTGAGCCAATGTTCATGCTGAGAATAATCAGACTATTTAATATTTGAAGGCATCTCAAAATCACTCAAAAACCAGAATTTGCAGTATCAAAATCTGAAAAAGTAGACAATACTAAGAAATGAGTCATTGCTTGTACTGATTTTCTCTTGCGTCATTAGAAAGCTGTGGTTGAAATGTAAAGAAGCTGATGGAGAACAAACTAGAGCTGATAATTTCAAGAATGAAATTGAACTCTCAATAGACTCATGGAACTTGAGAAAAACGGGAGTTCAGAACCTTCCAGGGAAGAAGATTCTTGGTAAATTCAAGCAGAAAGAGGATTAATTGTATTATTAAAAATTAAAATGAGTGAAATTAATTCATAGTTAAGTTTCACAGTTGAGTGTAAGTTGAAAAAAATTGAGGAATTGCATAACATAACAGAAAAAATTGTATACTAGTTAAAGACTGCCATAGAAATGAAGGAAAATGAAGAAAAAATATTATAAAAATGGGGAGAGAGTGAAAGGTCTAACATACATATAGTTGAGACCTCCAGAAACTATGAACATAAGAGTGAGGTAAAAAAAATAGAAGACCTGGCAATTCCAGTACTGGTAATATACCAAGAGGAGTCAAACTTTTTTTACGAAAAAGATACCTGCACACGCATGTTTATTGCAGCACTATTCACAATAGCAAAAACATGGAACCATCCGTGCTGCCCCTGAAAACTTGACTAAATTTAAAAATGTGGTACATATACATGATTGAATATTATGCAGCCATAAAGAAGGACAAAACTATGTACTTGGCAGCAACTTGGATGGATTTAGAGTCTATAATACTCAGTGATCTCTCACAGAAACAAAGAACAGAGTACCACAGGGTCTCACTCATAAGTGGACGCGAAACATTTACCATTATACTATAAGAAAGGGATTGACTGTAGCGGGATACTGCCAGAGTAGGGGTGGGGACACAACATAAATAATGGTACCTGATCTCAAACCAGGCAAAGGAAGGACCACAGGGAAGCCCAAACTTTACGTGTATGATGTCCACTTGTATACCTAATCCTTAATTTTACCCCACATCTTTAAAATAAAATATTAAAAATAAATAAAGTTTTCTCAAAAAAAGAAAATAGAATAAAAAATAAAAGAGAATTCCCCAAACCAGTGAAACACATAAAGCCACAGATTCAAGAAGTATAACGTACTTAAACAAGAATATATATACACATATATTAAACCCACACAATATTAAATGTAGACAGAGAAAGTAAAAGCATAATCTTTAAGATAACAATAAAAAACTCCCCTATTGAATTGTCAGCACAAACACAGAAACCAAAGGAGGTCTTTTTGAAACTAAAAAAGAAACACAGCATTTCAAAAAGGTTTCATAAAAATCTTTGTAGTTGAATAAGAACTATATAATTTTAATGATTCACACACACACACACACACACACACACACACACACATACATACATACATACACCACACACCACTCAAATATATTTTGAGCAGAAGGAAAATAATTCTAGGTAACAAATATAGAAAAGCAGGGCAGAAACACGAGTGGAAAAAAGGGGTAGGCATGTGGCTATCTGTGATGTGATATTGATAGTATAAAGCCATAATAATTTACCGTGTGTTCTTCAGTATATAAAGAATTAAAATACATTGCAATAATGCAACATAAGGCAAGAAGAGAATAAACACCTTACAACAGTCTCTGAATTCTTCCTTTGAAAAGTGAATAAAGGGCTAATTTATATTAGGTTTGAATAAGTAAAGCACACATTTTGAAATATCTACAATAAACACTACAAAAAAAGAGAATGTATGAATAATGAATTAACTGAGGAGAAAAATTGAACAATAAATTAATCATTAATTTACCAAAGACAAGTTTTGAAAAAGAAAGAAATGTGAATACAGAACATCAAGGACAAATATTTTAAAAAATGATGAGACAGTGCATTCAAATCTGAATGCATTATTAATTATATTAAAGGTAATGGAACTTCATATAATAAAGATGATTTAAATGATAAAGATGGTCTGCTTAACAGAATAGCATAGATAGATAGATAGATATATAGATAGATAGATAGATGATAGATAGATAGATAGATAGATAGAAGATAGATATACTATTAAGAAATGTATCAAAACAGCTACAGTGATTAACTTATTCCACTTTTTAGCCTAACATAAAGCCTTTAATGATTAGATTAAGATGTTATTATTGTATAAATACAACAAATTTAGTTCAGAGAATATATAGATATTCTATTAGCACCACCATAATCCTGGCATTATAAGGACCTTAACTTATTCACAACACCAAATAACTGTCATACCGGAGTTTTATTCAGAGTTTGAAAGAGTTAACCCAACTGTGTTTCACAGATCTTTCATGTTTGATATCAGTCAAATTCAAGACATTATCATTATGTCTTCTACTATACTCTTATCCACAGCCTATTCACAGCTTTCTGTCTCCACATTCCAGCTGTCTGCTGCCACCTTTGCTCTCTGGATCTTTATTCCACAACACAAAAACTTCTATATATCTTTAAACTGTGTTATAGATTGTCTGTTTACCATTTGGCTTTCACGGACAATTAGCTTCCCATCAAGTCATTATAATAAAACACTGTCCACTCCCTCTGTATCACTGCATCAAAATGACTCGACATTTTTCTAGCTATAAAATGACAAAAATGTGCTGTGTGTGTTTGGGTGGGGAGCGGTATTCTGACAGTTAATGTTTTCATTCAACTATATCATTGCAACTACTCATCATTGACATAGGTTGACTATGTAGTCACTTCCATATATTCATCAAACATTGACAACAAACTCAGTTTTTTCAATGTTGAGTCCCACCTCGATCTCGCAATTTTTTCAGTAATCTTACAGGTCACTTACTCAATACCCTAGTCTCTCAGTTCTCTAACATGCTTAACTCTCTTGACCTTCATTCTACAAATATTAAATACCCTGGATCCCATTATGATCTGGAATCATTATTCTTCTGTAGTACATAATTGCCATATCACGTTTTCTGACTATAGCCTTTTAAGCTCCAGCTTTCTTTTTCCTTGCTGCCCACAAAACCCTATTTCCTTTTTTTTTTTTTTTTTTTTGAGTTGGAGTCTCACTCTGTCGCCCAGACTGGAGTGCAGTGGCCACTCCCGGCCACCGCAGCCTCGACCTGCTGGGCTCCGGCGATCCTTCCACCTCAGCCTTCCGAGTAGCCAGAACTACAGGCATGCGCTACCACGCCCGGCTGATTTTTTTATTTATTGTAGAAATGAGGTCTCGCCAAGTTGCCCAGGCGGGTCTCGAACCCCCAGGCTCAGTCAATCCACTCACCTCAGCCTCCCAAGGCATGGGATTACAAGCTGAGCTACCGAGCCCGGCAACCCTATTTTCTTAGGTAGTCTTCTACAACAAGCATTCCTACTCCCTTCAGTCTACTTCATTTATTGCTTTCTCTATGGTGCCTCACATCTTCCTTTCTTTTGCTTTCAGCCTAATGATCCTCCTTTCTTAATATTTTGTTAATTAAATCCCCTTGTTCAGCTATAATTTTGTTGATTTTCCTGCACTAACCACATACTTGGACAAATATAAAATTTTGCTTTGTCCCATCGTTTATTTGGGTAGACAATGAGAAAAAATGAAAATCCCCCAAATACCCAGAGTATAGCTTCCTCCTCAACTCCCAATACCTCTCAACAAGTTTTGTTTCTCTTTGTACTACAAATAATATTTAAAAATTAGGCAAAAATTTTCTAAATGTTTTTACCATTATATAAATTTAACTGACTCTATCTTTATTTCCTTTTCTTCTTTCCTGAATCTAACAGTTTCATCATTCTATTTTAATTTGTGCCCTTACATTATCTTTTCGTTTCCATAGCATTGTGCTTCTTTAGGAACAAAATTCCATTTCATTGTCTATCCTGATACTCAACTTTTTCCACCTAGATTTTCTATGCTTCAATCTCCAATGACATAAATATGTTCAAATTACCCTCAACTAAAAAAAAATTGCATGTTAGTCTTATAGTTATCCAAAGGACCGTTATTACTCTCTCTCTTTCATTATCATTATGGAAAAATATTCTTTTAAAAACTGCCTATACTTGAAGAATGAGTTTCTTCAAACTCCATTCACTTCTTGGTGCAGTATGACAAGGGTTTGTGTATACTATTACACTGAAATGTACCAGCACTGAAACTGTGCTCAAAACATAATTAAAAATTACTTTTAAGCTAAATTTTTATTCCATATTTCTGCAATATTAGGTAATTATTGCAATATAGGCTCTTGGAAAGCAGGTGTAAATTAACATGTCCATTTTTTTTTGTTTAAGACCAGCACCTATGGAGTGAAAAAAAAACAGGACTGGGCGGAAGGACAAGTTGAGCTTTGATGAATTCTTATTGGAGAACTCAGTCAACACTATAGGGGATTCCAAAACAAAGATGACTCTTCAGAGTTGTCCTGGGGTAGGGTAAGAAGGCTAAATTTCACATCCTGACACCAATCAGTCATTGTTACGTAGACCTTGGAAAGTGAGTGTGAACTTGGGTGAGGCAATTCTCTTTAACCAGGGCAATTCTTGTAGAGAGTTTGAACCACAGGCTGTCCGCTTAGAGCAAATCCATCTGATGGAGAAATAAGTCCTTCACTTCTGAAGGGATTCTAAATAGTTCATCACAATATCCACCACAGAATGTTTTACTAATTCCAATTTCTTAAGAAGCTTCTCTTTCCATGTATTCTACTACTATGTTTACAATACTCATCAACAAGATTTAAGCTTTAAAAATTGATATGGTCATTATCCTCAACCAACTGAACTTTCAGCTTGGTTATTCATCCTAAACAAAAAATTCTTTTGTACTAATTGCATATCTGACTGCATTCCAAGGCTTTGTTCTGGACATGCTTCCTAATTATAAATTTCCAACTATTTTGTTAACTCTAATGGAACTATATAATGATAACTATAAAAATCTTAATTTCTTTTTTTAAAAATTTGAACATAGAGTGCTTTTTATTTATTTCTTGATCTATTATCTTTTTTTAAATAAAGATGTGGGGTACAATTCAGGGTTAGGTATACAAATGTTGACTATGAAGGTACCCTTGTTGATGAGGTATGTCCCTCCCTCCCCTAGCAGTTTCCCTTAGCTGCCAATCCCACCCCGCCTCCCAGAAGAAGATATAGCCAACAGACACATGGAAAAGTGCTCAGCCTCACTCATCATCAGAGAAATGCAAATCAAAACTACCTTGAGATACCATCTAATCCCAGTAAGAATGGCCATCATCAATTTCTGAAAGAACTAGAAATTGACCTTCCATATGACCCAGCAATTCCTCTAGTGGGAATATACCCGGAGGAACACAAATCGTTCTACAAAAAAAAAAAAATCTTAATCTGAAATCAAAGGCTATATACCCAGTTTTTTATTGTGTATTTCCGTAATCAACATTTCTTTTTTTTTGAGTTGGAGTCTCACTCTGTCACCCAGACTGGAGTGCAGTGGTCGCTTCCGGCCACCGCAGCCTCGACCTGCTGGGCTCCCATGATCCTTCCACCTCAGCCTTCCAAGTAGCCGGAACTACAGGCACACGCTACCACGCCTGGCTAATTTTTGATTTATTGTAGAGATGAGGTCTCACCAAGTTGCCCAGGCAGATCTCGAACCCACGGGCTCAGCAATCCACTCACCTCGGCCTCCCAAAGTGCTGGATTACAGGCTGAGCCACCAACCT
>NW_007260484.1:551588-558659 GCF_000164805.1 Carlito syrichta
AAGATATACAGGAAGCCAACAGACACATGGAAAAGTGCTCAGCCTCACTCATCATCAGAGAAATGCAAATCAAAACTACCTTGAGATACCATCTAATCCCAGTAAGAATGGCCATCATCAATAAGACAAACAACAACAGATGCTGACAAGGATGTGAAGAGAAAGGAACACTTCTACACTGTTGGTGGGAATGCAACCTCTTTGGAAGACAGTGTGGCAATTTCTGAAAGAACTAGAAATTGACCTTCCATATGACCCAGCAATTCCTCTAGTGGGAATATACCCGGAGGAACACAAATCGTTCTACAAAAAAAAAAAATCTTAATCTGAAATCAAAGGATATATACCCAGTTTTTTATTGTGTATTTCCGTAATCAACATTTCTTTTTTTTTGAGTTGGAGTCTCACTCTGTCACCCAGACTGGAGTGCAGTGGTCGCTTCCGGCCACCGCAGCCTCGACCTGCTGGGCTCCCATGATCCTTCCACCTCAGCCTTCCAAGTAGCCGGAACTACAGGCACACGCTACCATGCCTGGCTAATTTTTGATTTATTGTAGAGATGAGGTCTCACCAAGTTGCCCAGGCAGATCTCGAACCCACGGGCTCAGGCAATCCACTCACCTCGGCCTCCCAAAGTGCTGGGATTACAGGCTGAGCCACCAAACCTGGCCCGTAATTGACATTTCAACTTCAAGATGTTTAAGACTGACTTGTAACTTTTAATCACAAAAATGCTTATTTCCTATATCCATTTTTGAAATAAAATTTAGACATTAGAATAGTTCATTCATTAAGAAGAGTATACAAATAATGGTTGTGCAGATAAATTATCATAAAGTAAATATACCTATTAAATGTCACCTATGCTAAGAAATAAAATATTATCACAGAACAATGGAGACCTTTCTCAGGACCTTTTTATTTCTCCAATGGTACTATTATCATGATTTCAATTTTTCTTTAATTTTATTTTTGCCACGAAAGTTAGCCCTTATAAACATGATCCTTTCATCTCTACTTAATGAATCAACAATAATTCATGTATCAGGGTTTATTGTTTGAGTTTAGTGTATTAATCAATTTATGGCTGGTGAGTTTGCTCAACAAATAAGACATATGGATGCTCATTCCAAGCCCATTGTATTCTTGAAGACGTGTACTGAAAATATTTTCTTACTTACCTTTTGATATTTAAACATTCAATCTCAAGAGCTATCCCTAAAAATCAAGATTATTAACTAACCCTCATGTTCCTCTTTCAAAATTTACTTCTTGTTATTTAGATATCAACATAAAAATACATCAATTCATCACTTCCTCAATAAACAACTACTTTTGAAAACTCCTTCTACACAAAACGATCTGAATTAGTCTGTAAAACTAACATTACTGATCTTGGAAAGTCTATAGGTTAGCAGTAGAGAAAGAAATAGACTATTGCCTCATCCAAATGATTTGATTGATTTAATTTAATGAAAACAATTCCTAACCCTTAACTGTACCCCACAATATCATAATAAAAAATATTGATTATAAAATAATAATAATAATAATCTAATAAAAACATTTAATGGACTTAGATATAGGGTGAGAACATCAGAATTACCAAAGGCACATTAAAAATCCTGTACTGGCCACTGAATCAATTCTCAAAAGGTATTTGTTGAATTTAATGATATATTTTGCATTTTGTGTACTGCCATTTTACTTTAATAAATAATAGAGTCAAGAGAAAGATAAATGAACACTCTTACATATCAATAATGAAGGTAAGTTAAGATATTACACTGACATATACATGATTGATTAGAAAGTTTCAAGGTATTTCTTGCTTGTAAAAGTGAAAATAAAATAATAGAATTTTCCTACTGTGATAGAAAAACTTGTCATTAGAATTTATCTTAAATGATTATCCATGTCCATCCTCCCTAGTATTTTAGGGTTTGTTAGAATTTTAATAATGTGAATGTTAACATGTATTATGCTGATAAGATTCTTTCAGTAGATTGTATAGGTAGTAAATTAATGCCCATTCATTTGAAATGTGAGGTTGGAAAAAGAAACTCTAATTGGATAATTGTCCAACTTGTAAGATTTATTATTTCATTTTAAATTGATTACTTCTATCCAAAGACATAAATTAACTTGATGTAATTAAACAGTCTATTTGCTGTTATTCAGTAACCCTAGCATATTTCCAGGGCACGGTACAATGAATGAATTGATCTACCAAACACAATTACACCTGTTCATTGGATTTATAAAAAAGTGCTAAGAAATTCCAATAAGTAATTTCAATCTGTTCTAATAAATGGAAACTAAATCTGAAAAGCATTTGGATTTGAGACAAGAAAAGCCAAGAACAGTTTATTTTGTTTTGCAAGTTTGTCCTTTGATAGTTCTTACATGTATCCAGTGAAAATAACAAAACACACATTAGTCTGGCATAAAATAGAGTGGAATGCGATATTTTTTCCACATTGCAGAGTAGTATTATTCAAATAGTGCACATTTTTCAGATGCTGAGCAATTGTTGTTCTCTAAGCTTTCAGCACAGTGAAAAAATTAAGCAAGATTATTACAAAACATTAAAGACTACACTCTGAAGAGATTCCAGTAATGTGATCAGAGTCATCTAGCCCAATATATTCTCTAATTGTAATACAGACTCAAGTTATTTGTCTGGGTCATCACTCAGGTAAAAATGACTGTTAGGGACCCAGGAACAAAACAGATAATGAAATAAACATTTATGTGTTATATTGTGCTATTTAGTAACATGAAGACACAGATAATTCTATCTCGTGGATATACACATGATCTATAACTTACAATGGTTCAACATACACTTTTCTTTTTACTTTATGATAATATAAAGGAATGCACATTCAGTAGAAACATTCTTCAAATTTTCAATACTAATCTTTCTCCAGGCCAGCAATATGCGGTATGTTACAGGCACGGTAGCAGTAAATTCACCTCGCAGACAGCCAGGCTATCATGAGTATACAACTCATAATCTCCAGTGTATTCTGTTGCCAGGTGATTTTGCCCAACTGTAGAATAATGTAAATGTTCTGACCATACCTAAGGTAGACCAGGCTAACCGGTGATATTTGGTAGGTTAGTGGTATTAAATGAATTTTTGACTTACAATAATTTCAATGTATGATGAGTTTATCAGGATGTAATCCCATCATAAATCAAGGAGTATCTTTATCTATCTAGCTATATCTATTTATCCATCTCTACCTATCAAATCTATCTATTGTGTAATATTTCCAGTTGCAAAATACAAAACAAAAGAAGTGGAAACAAAAACGACTAAATCACTTACAAGTTTTTTCTTTGTTTTCCTTGTATGTTTCTTTGCTCAGTGAGAAGTCTGGAAGATGGCGGTCCAGGGCTGATTCTGAAGTTCAATAATACCTTTGGGAACAGGACTATTTTAACCTTTTTGCTACACTATTTTTAGTACATCATGCTTCATCCTCATGCTTACAACTTTTATTAGTTAAAATAGGTTAGACTATGTTGTGATATTTAAGAGCCTCAACAGAACCAAAGTTTATTTGGTTCATGCCAATTCCACTGTGCATCCAAGTAAATCTCCCTCCCTCTCTGCATCATGCAATGATAAAAACAATCCATGCCACTTTACCTTGTTGTTTCTGCAATCTCAGAACAATGCTTTCACATACGCCAGTGCAAGGGAAGAAAGTAACAGGAGATGAGCACAGGACTTTTTTCACTGCTTCTGCCTAAAAGATGAATATGCAATTTCCACTCACATTTTATTAACCAAAATCAACCACATGGAACATACTTTTGCAAGTACTCATGATGCAGAAGGACTGAATGTTGGGAGAAATACTAATACAGACCTAATTGTTTTATGCTTTCAAGGTGACAGCTTTTCTTCAACCTCTGGTGGGATTTGGAGGGAGAGAAAGAGAGGAGAGAAGGAGAGAGAATGGCAAAGAGACTAAAAATGCTTTAAAATAGTTATATATATATATATATATGTATACATATATATATTTGAGAAACACACTGCTACTAGGACAGGCATTTTATAATAGAAAATTGAGTCATGCTATTTTACACAAATTGTAAGAATATTTGCTTCGGGGGCATTATATAAAGTATTGTCCAGATGGTGGTAAATGAGCTATTTGAATTTCAAACACTAAGACTGAATTTTCATTTATGATCTGGCTTTTGGAAAAAGTGGTCCCTACTACACCATTGCACCAAGGTACTATGTATTGATGTTGGCAGCGTCAGGATCTTAAATAATGAGATTCACAAAGCTTGGAAGTGAGCCTTCTTCCCATGTGTCCCCAAAAACCAAAGATACAGAATCCACATATATATCACTCATGAAATGTTAGTGTCCAAGGAATCATATAAGTTGTAAAGGATTTACAGTTTGGAAGAGAGCCAGAGAAATTGCCAAGAATGAGATAGGAAGAGCAAATGCTGCAGAATTGTCTACGGCCTGGTCTAACTGCAGTCCAAAGAGGGGCATGTGAATAATAGATCTGTAAGATGCCTAAGAGTCTTTAGTGACTGTTAAGATGGAACATCTTTGGTTTTGCCTCTAGAGTCTCCAGGATGGCCAGCCTCTTGATGGAAAAGTGTGTTTCCAGCTAGCCCACGAGTGCTCTAGAAAATCTTTCCCCAGCATCAGTCTGTGTGTTTTGTCGAAAATGTAGTACTGAAGGAGAGACAAATACTTCTGGGATTACTGGGATAAGAACAACCTATTTCTCTCCATCAATGTTTTGAAATGTCAATGCTGAGAAAATGACAATAGTCACAATATCCTATTGTGTCTCGGGTAACTCTCTGACTCCAAGGCCTTGGAATAATAATGTAAAATTATTTTTAGTTTATATTATGGAGTTCAACTATGCCTACTGTGGATATATTGAAAATTTGGGATTTTCGAACAGAAAGCATAGCATGTTTAACATAAACATGTCTCACCAGTTTTGCTTTACTTTTCCTCTACTCAACCTTTACCCAAAATTCATAGGATCTTTAACTGATATCTGTTAGCTAGCAGAAAGTTTGAGTATCAGTGTTTTCTATTTGTACTTCCTGGATCTGATTACTGGTTATTTACTTGGTGATCTGGTGTAAGCTAATTAAATTCTCTAAACTTTGATTTTATTTTATGAAAAATTATAAAATAATATCAATATAATAGAGTTCATATGAGGTTAAAATGCAAATGCATTTAAAGCACTCTATGATTATTATTCTCCGATAGGCTTGGGTTCACATTATCTGTAATGGAGATACACATTACTAATAGCAAAGCTTGCATATAGATTCTCTGTGACACCAGAAAATTTAAAAATAGACTGATGATCACAAAGAGTGGACATTTCTGGTGGCCTTTATAATGGTAGGTCTGGTATAATGGTAGGTCTGTATAAAAGTAAGATATTACTGTAATCCATATATGATGCAGTTCTAATCAAACAATAAAGTGTGAAAATTCTCTTTAATATATTGTTTAATATATTTAATATATTGTTTAATATATTGCCCAATTTAAACTTTTTCCAAAGTGTATTAGATTCGAAGGGGACTGAGTTCTTCTGTGCCTGTTGCCTCAGTGTTATTTTGAAAATGGAATTATTAAGATGCAAATTTACTTCTTTTTATTTTAAAATATGTAAGTTCCTCTTGTCTTCAGTTTATCAAACTCAAATATCTGTTCGTGATGTATCTAATGGCTGGATCTGGATCATCAATGATATATTGGCATGTACCTGCTGGCCATCTGAGTACATTGAAGTACTCATGATGAAGGACTATTTTTATAGCCAGGAAAATTATTCTCACTATAAACATTTTATTTACTATGATATTGCAGTCATTTTCACCCTTTACCACGTTTCTTCCAATGACATTGCCAAAGTACCCAGTATCTGTGAATTCATTAAAATTATAGCAAGCTTTGCTGTTATCATTAATTGAAATAACTATACCTCCCTCTGCCTGGTTGAGTCCTGACTCTGTCAGACACTGTACTAAGTCCTTGTTTATATCTCATATCTACGCATACCTATTCTGTGAGGTTAGTATCAACTATTTTCTAGAGAGGTTGGATGGTTTGCATAACACCTCTTTACCCCAATGCAAGTAGTCAACAGCTGTTCTATTTGAAACCACTTCTCTATCTGACAGAGTGCCTGATAGGCACATAATGATGTTTTGGTTGAACATCATTGGTTGAATACATGAACCAATAAAGGAACTGAAAAGCAAACAGAACAAAGGTGTACTCTTACTATATGAAGTTTTACTAAACCTAAGTAAATGTAATATTTATGCAACTAATAGTACATTAGATCTGGACAATTTTAGAAAGGTTAGATTTTATACAATAGTTATAAACTAAAAACAGAGAAAGAAGCAGCATTTAAAATATTCAAAATAAATAAAACAGTGACCATTTTCAAATCTAGTTTTGAAAGTTAGTAGGTAGTGACAGATCGCTAAAAATTTATTCCATAAACAAGACCAGATTATTTCAATGTTTTATAACTTAATCTCATTTTGATAAACTAAAGTTAAGTCCATGGCCCCCTTTAATATTACATAAATTTCAGAATTAAATGATTATTAACTAATACAGAACCAGAAAACTTGCTGTCCTACTTAGGAATCTTAAAGGATCATGATTCCATGTCTGTCACATCTAAAATCTTCTATTTCATTTTCAAAATACTCTGTAGTTGCACCCTTTTTCCTAGTAATGTCTTTATTCTTACTAAATATCTTTTGTCTTCATGACATTTATATAATCATGAATTTTATCCATGTATTCATTTTTCTTCGTTTTTATTTATTACTTTTTTCTATTGATCACTAATAAGACAATAAGCTCTGTGAAAAAATGACTATGTTTATTTTGTTAACATCAGGTTGTAGCACATTGCCTGGTATATATGTGGAACTCTGTAATTATTTGTTGAGTGATTGAAAGATGGATGAGCCGGGCTCGGTGGCTCAGCCTGTAATCCCGCACCTTTGGGAGGCTGAAGTGAGTGG